>NW_025367892.1:0-7380 GCF_016433145.1 Gracilinanus agilis | reverse complement strand
ATAGAGTCCAGGTTTTTATTAATTTCTGGTTTTTCTGGAAGACCAATTATTCTCAAATTGTCTCTTCTAGACCGGTTTTCTTGGTCTGTCACTCTCTCATTGAGATATTTCATGTTTCCTTCTATTTTTTCAGTCTTTTGGCTTTGTTTTATTTGTTCTTGTTGTCTTGAGAGATCATTAGCTTCTACTTGCTCAATTCTAGCCTTTAAGGATTGATTTTCGGCTATAATCTTTTGGTTTTCGGCCATAATCTTCTGGTAATCGGCCATAATCTTTTGGTTTTCTGCCATAATCTTCTTGTTTTCGGCCATAATCTTCTGGTATTCCTTTTCAATCTGGTCATTTCTTGTGTTCAATTTGCTTATCAGTTCATTTGGTTTCTGAGCCTCGCTTTCCAGTTGCAAGATTCTACCTTTTAAGCTGTTATTTTCTTGCCAGATCTCTTCCATTTTCCTCAGAATCTCAGATTTGAACTCTTCCATAGGTTGTGAGGAGTTTTCCTTATTTGGGGAGGGTCTGGATGGTTGTTTGTTCTCCTCCTCTGTTTGCTCGGTTGTCTGGATTTTCTCTGTGTAGAAGCTGTCGAGTGTTAAAGACTTCTTTTTTTTGTTATTATTCTTTCTCTTCTGAATTTCCTGTAACTGATTAGCCATCATTAGCCCAGCAGCTTCTCAGGTTTATCCTCGCTCTCTGTGTCTGTCTGAGATCTATTGGCTCCTGAGGTCTGAGTTCTAGTTTTTTCCAAGGTCAAGCCCCCTGGTGGGCCCTCTTGCTTGATCCTCTGCTGGAGGTTTCTTTACAGGTCTCAGGGCGCTGCTTCCACAGTCGTATACCCGTCTGCACTGGTTCCCCACTTAGGCTTTAGTTCCTGGCTGTGTTTGCCTCCACCCACGCCTCTGCTCAGCCGGCACCCACGCCTCTGCTCAGCGGGCGCGCGCCCAGCGTCCACTCTCTGCTCCCGCGCGCTCAGATTTCGCGTGCTTTTTTTGACTTAATGGGGTCCTAAGTCTTGCTGCTCTCAGGAACAGGTCCCGGAGCTGCCGATGACTCGATGGGTACCCCAAACTTGCTCTATTTCTTTTTAGCTGGGTTCGGAGGTATAGGTGAGTGTGGAGGGGGTGGGGGTGGGGCGGTTGCTCAGCTCGCGATTGAGTGAGAGCCCTTTTTAGCCTGGAACTGTCTCGATTCCACGTACCTTCCACGCTGTGCCCTGTTGTGGGGTTCCTCCGTTCGTCTGGACTTGTTTTTATGTCCCCTTGAGGAGTTTCGTGTGTTTCGGTCAGGAGAGGTTAACAGCTGCTTCTTACTCTGCCGCCATCTTAACCCGGAAGTTACCCATATCCTTCTTGTTTAATATAAAGTTTAAAATACCTTCCTAAAGCAGTTTCAAAGCTTGTATTGGGAAGGGAGAAATCACAGTCAGAATACAAGGCATTATCCTAGCTAAAGAGCCCAAATCAACATATCAATTAACCCCAGGTGGGTCCTGAAGGGATATACCTCTTAGACCTGAAGGATCCTGCCTGGGCAACTGTTATAAGGGAGAAGGGTCATCTTATTTCTCTCTGTACATCATTCTACCATCTGAAATAGACCAAGAGACCTCCAATAATTATAACATCTATAATACTTTTTAGCAAAATGTAATTTCCCTTTTTATCCCTTTTAATTAGATTTATTTTTGCTTTAGCTTTGTCTAAGATGGTGATTTCTACTCTTTTTTTTGCTTCCGCTGATGCATAATAGATCTTTCTCTAACCCTTTACTCTGTGTGTGTCTCCCTGCTTCAAATGTGTTTCTTGTAGATAGTACATTGTAGGATTCTGGTTTTTGGTCTATTCTGCTATGCATTTCTGTTTTATAGGTGAGTTCATCTAATTCAAATTTATTATGATGATAATTAACTGTATGTTTTCCTCCATTTTACATTTTCCTTGTTTATGTCTCTCTTTCTTTCTTCTTCCACTCTATTTCTCCCAATAAGTGACTTACTTATGAGCACTGTCTCCCAAAACCAATCTTCCCTTCTATCAGATCCCTCTCCCCTTTTTCCCTGTCCCTTTTTTTGCTTCCCAAAGATAGAGTTCCATAACTAAATAAGTGAATATAAGTTCAAATACTTCCCACCACCCTCTCTCATCTTATCTATTATAACAGCTCTTTTACACCTCTTAAATTTGAGGTAATTCACCTACTCAGTGTCTTCCTTCTATTTTCCCAGTGTAGTCCTCCTTCTCATTTCATAATTTTGGGGGTGGAGCTAATATCCTATTGTAGTTAATTCACATCCCCACCCTTTTTCTTTGTATATTCCTTCTGATTGCCCTAACATTGATAAAGTTCCCTAAGAATTACAAATGCTATCATGTCATATAAGGATATAAGTAGTTCCATCTTATTGTATCACTTATGGTTTCTCTTTTCCATTTACCTTCTTATGCATCTTTTTGAATGTCAAATTTTCTATGAAGTTATAGTCTTTTCATTAGGAATGTTTGAAAATTCTCAATTTCATTAAATATCAATCCCCACCCAGAAGAATTATACTCCTTTCTTGCTGGATATGTAATTCTTTTGCCCTACAAAATATCATATTCTAGATCTCTGATCTTTTATGGAGAAACAGCAAAATCTTGTGCTAATCTTGATTGTGGTTTTGAACTATTTCTATCTGACTACTTAAAATATTTTCTGCTTAACCTAGGATATCTGGAATTTGAGTTTAACGTTTACAGGATTTTTTATTTGGGGGGTCTCGTTATGAAGGTGATTAGTAGGTTCTTTCCATCTCTGTTTCACCTATGACTCTAGTATATAGGAGCAATTTTTCTTGGTAATTTCTTGAAATACAATATCCAGTTTCTTTTTCTGATCATGGCTTTCAGGTAGTCTAATAATTCTTAAATTATCTCTCCTCCTTCCAGGTAATTTGTTTTTCCAATGAGAAATTTCACATTTTTTCTCTTTTTTTATTCTTTTGGTATCAGTTGATTGTTTCTTGATGTCTTGTGGAGTCAAATTCTAATTTTTAGAATTAATTCTAAAATTTCAATTTAATTTTCTTCAATGAGCTTCTATGCCTCATTTTCCATTTGACCAATTCTGCTTTTTAAGTATTTTTTTTCAGTGGAGTTTTGTATATCATTTCCCATTGTTTTGTGTTTCTTTTATCAGGCTATTGATCATTGTTTCATGAATTCCTTACATTACACTCATTTCTTTTCCCAATATTTCTTCTAATTTTCTTATTTGATTTTTAAAATCTTGTTTTATTTCTTTCAGAAGTTCTTTTGGGACTTGACTCCAATTCACATTTTTCTTTGAGATTCACTTGTAGCCTTTTTTACGCTGTTCTTTTCTAGGTTTGTGCCAAGATCCTTCTTGTCACCATAACAGCTTTATATAGTTTAGGTTCTTTTGGGGTGGAGGGTTGCTCATTTTTTCCATTCTATTATTTTTATTTTTTAATTAATTAATTAATTGATTTATTTATTTATTTTTCCATGGTTATATGATTCATGTTCTTTCCCTCCCCTCTTCACCCACCCCAAGGTGATGAGCAATTCCACTGGGTTATATATGTATCATCATTCAAAAGCTATTTCCATATTATTAATATTTACAATAGAATCATTTAAAGTCAAAATCCTTTTTCATTTTATTATGTAACTTTTCACTGTAAATTTCACAGATGCTCACTGGATGCCAAAATCCTAGGTGGTCCAAGATATCCAAGAAGAGTGAGTGAACTTGAGGTGCTGTCCACCAGGTCTCAAACTCCTCCTCTGCTTGATTCTGCTCTGTAGGTCTTCTCCTCTTGCTGGAAATCTACCTCCACTCAAGATCCCAAGGAAATCAGGAAGCAGGGTCTGAGATCTCCCTGGGCTAGCAACAGTTTGCCCACCACTAATGGAGTCTCTCTCTCAGGGCACACACACTTCCTCCTCCTTCATTCTATCCTAGAATGCGCCAGGCTTCCTGCTAGGTCAACCTTAATACTTAATTAACTAACTAATCTTCCTCACAACAAACCTCAGAAAATCACATAATTCAAGCACATTTATTTTGCATATCAGGAAACAGAGAGCTAGAAATGTTTAAGACACTTGTCCTTTTAAGTACTATATAGCAAAATCTGGATTTGTACATAAACATCTAGTTTGGATACTTAAATATTTTAACTAAAAAAGAAGAACTAGAAAACTAAAGAGCAAAATATTCACTGTATGAATGAAGAATGTGAACTACATACCAAGTGCTGAAGTGAAATTTTTTCAGTTCTCAGAATTTTACAGTTGACAGAAATAATTTTAACTTTCCAATGAGAAAAGCAATGAATAATTCCATAGAAAACTGAGAGCATAATTCCTACACTCTGAGTTAATCATTTATGTCCAAATTTTATTTTAACAAAAGCACAATTTAAAAAATTATATTGTATATTTTACTAGGAATAATATGCATGCTTTAGTTTAGATATTACATTCCTGGAAGTTGTCAATTGAGAATTTCTTTCTGGAGGCAATCTGTGAATTCTTTCTATTTCAATTTTATTTTCTTGTTCAAGGATCTCTGAGCAGTTATCTTTTATAATTTCTTGTAATACAATATCCAAGGTTTCTTCTTCATCATGGCTTTCAGGTAGTCCAATAATTCTCAAATTGTCTCTCTTAGATCTATTTTCTAGGTCAGTTGTTTTTTCAATAAGATATTTCATGTTTTCTCTGTTTTTTCATTCCTTTCATTCTGCTTTATTGTTTCTAGATTTCTCATGAAATCATTAGTTTCTAGATGGTCAATTCTGATTTTTAAGGCCTGGTTTTCCTCTGTCAGTTTTTGGTTCTCCTTTTTCAATTGACCCATTTCTTCTTGCATCACTTTCAATTCTCCTTGCATTACTTTCCTTTCTTCATGCATCTCTTTCCTTTCTCCTAGCATCACTTGCATTTCTTCTTGTATCACTTTCCTTTCTCTTCACCACTTTTCCTCTGCCTCTTTTAATTGGTTTTTGAA
Organism: Gracilinanus agilis; assembly: GCF_016433145.1. Classification (NCBI taxonomy): domain Eukaryota; kingdom Metazoa; phylum Chordata; class Mammalia; order Didelphimorphia; family Didelphidae; genus Gracilinanus; species Gracilinanus agilis. The sequence goes on along the minus strand of NW_025367892.1, from coordinate 2,367 downwards.
GTCTTTTTTGAGCTCTTCCAGACTCTATGTCCAATCTATATTTCTTTTTTTGGACTTTGTATGTTTCTTTGCTTTTGCTGTCCCCTTCTGTGCCTGTACCTTACTCTTTGGCTCCATAAAAAATTCTTTAGAGTTTCAGGGTCTGACTGTTATTTAGGGCTTAAGTTCAGAACTTATGACAGCAGATGTGGGGTGGAGCTGTGGATGAAGGGGTTGTGGTTTTCTCTTGGCTTGCTTTTCCCTCCCAGCTATAGCCTCCTGCTAGCTCTGCTCCCCTTTCACTTCAGTTCCCCAGATGGTCTCTGCCTACCTTTTGGGTTTTTCTTTTCTTAAAGGTTGTTTCACTCTGTCTCCTTATTGGTTCTTTCACTCCTGTATTTATTTTGTAGTGATATTTTAATCTTGGTTGGAGAGGATTTTCATGGTGAAATGGCACTGCTGCTCTTGTTACTCAATATGCATGCTTTAAAAGGGATTCTTTTCTTTTCCTCTTCTTTATTCATTTGGTCTAATATTAAATTGAAGTATATAAGAAAAAATTAATATCATTTTGCCTGTCTGTCTTTTTCAATTTTGTATCTTTTTGATTTAGCTTTGACTCTACTTTGGGATGTTATACAAAATATTTTATAGTAAAAGAAAAAAAAATCAAGATTTCCTTTTAAATAGTGAAGGAGTTCCCAATTGAGGTAGGTCCAAAACAATTAAGACTCAGTCCATGTTTTCTGCACTTTTAGTTTTGTCTGTACACCTTGCTATCACTTTTTCTTTTTAAAAACTCTCTATTTGCAAAAACAAAGCAAAGATGAGAAAGGTCTAAGATAAAATTTGTATTTAGCCTACAAATTCAAACTAGTTAAACAGAATGTAATTATAAAAATGAATAGATTTTAGAATGGGAATTGTCAAAGGAATGGGAGAGAAGACAAAGAAAAAAGGAAATTGTCATTATCATCCTACTCAGCAAACTAAAGCACGGAGAATTTCTTTTGTCTCAACCCCAGATGGCATTCATATAAATTCTTGACTGTAACAGTAGGCATAATATCAGTGATTACTTTTCCCCATCTTCCAGTCCCTTTCAAAACAAAAGTGAAAACAGAGTTGCCAAATCTTCTGTGTGTTTGTTCATTTCTAGGCTGTAAAATTCTTCATTCTCCAGAGCAAAAGGGAAACAACCTATTTCTTTGAGTCACCATCCCTTTTTTCTTTTCGGTAGGTCATAACAGACTGATAAAATCTGTTCTGAACAATCAAACTCCGTTGCTTAATATACAATTTCTCAGTGCCAGAGAGTTAGACCAGAAAAATTAAATGTCTGTCTCAGTTCTGACAACTTGCCTTCTCTGACCTTCAGGTTCTTGATTTACAAAATGTACATACTAATTGTCTCTTTCATTAAATGTAGGTACACACCCATACACACTCCAAACATACCTCTTCCCTCTAAGTAAGTTCTTTTTCTGATATATACATACTATGTGAAACTCTCAGAACTAACTCTAGGCAGCTTAAAGATTTTAAGTACCAGAAAAGGTACTGACCTAGATTGGTAGAAGGAGTTTCCTCACCCAGGAGTCTTCTAAACTAATAAAATTCAAGGTCCATTTCTTATCTATTCATCTATATTTAAACATTACTTACACATGAATGTTCATATTGACAAGATCCTTTATTTTTTCTTCATTTGTTATGGACTGTCTTTTTTCAAGGTTGATACTGGTAATTTGGTTTTCCTCTTAAAAATTGTTTTTATCAATTCTTTTAAAAAGTTTCCTAATTTTTCATATTCATTTTTTTTCAATTTTAAGTTTTGTTAATGTTTTATATTATTTTCAGGATTGCTATGTTGATGTTTACTTTTAGAAAGCATTCTTTTGCTAGTTTTTCTAGTTGCCTGCCTAAGTTGGTGATATATTCTTTCTCTTATTGATGAAAGTATTTAGAAATAAACATTTTATCCTTAGGAAAAACTACTTTAACCATATCCCCAATATTTGGTATATTGTTTCAATGTTTTCATTTTTTTAAATGAATTTAATGTTTATATGATTTGTTCTTTGATCTACCAGTCTCTAGAATGAAGTTATTTAGTCCTCATTTGATTTTTTAAAATGGCCATTTATTGTATGTGTTTTATAGTATTGTGGTCAGAAAAGGGTATGTTTAATATTTTTACTTTTCTGCATATGTTGTGAGGGTTTATAGGTTGATTTTTACTAACAATGTCATGAACAGCTGAGAGAAATGGATACTTCTTTTTATTCTCATTCAATAATTGTCAGATATTTTTCATATCCAACTTTCCTAAAATTCTATCCAAACCTTCTTTCTTTTTTTTAAACCCTAATATATATATATATATAT
>NW_025367891.1:0-9671 GCF_016433145.1 Gracilinanus agilis | reverse complement strand
GAAGAGGAGAGGAAAGACCTCAGACCTATACACCATGCAAAGACAGTGTCTTCAATGAGAAACAATGAGCAAGAACATGACTAGAAGACACAGAGATGAAAGTGTAAGTCCTTGTACAACTCAAGCTATGGTCATGTATACCTCTCTGTCAATTCAATGTGTGCCCACTCGCTCTGTTGATATTGGGAGTTCTTATGGAAAGTGTGTCTAATTACAAATGAAATGTTTTATTCCCTAATGACACTATATGAGAAAATACTTTTTGCTAATGGTGTCAGCTAGCTCATGGGAGTAAAGGTTAATGTGTTTTAGGGAGTTGGAGACTATAGTTTTAGAAGTGTAGACCCATAAAAGACGTTGAAACTGTGTTAGTTTTCCTACTTAGGAACCTAATTGATTAAAGAATTGGATTAGAGAAAGGAGGGGAGTAATGCATAGAGGATATTTTGTTGTTTGTGGGTTTTCTTGGCAAATATACTGGAGTGATTTCCCATTTCCTTCTCCAATTCATTTTACAACTAAGAAAAATAAGGCAAACAGGTTAAATGACTTGCCCAGAGTCACACAGTTAAATGTCTGAAACCAGATTTGAACTCAGGAAGATGAGTCTTCTTTATTCCAAGCCTGACACTCTCTCAACTGCACCACCTAGCTGCCACTAGAAGACATTACATGTCTTTAATAGATCATCTCATTGAATAAGACTTAGATTTATGCTTACCATCTCTGAGAGGTATAAAAGAGGGAGGTAGATAATTCGGATCTTATAATTTCAGAAAACATACATTGAAAATTGTTATTACATGTGATTGGGGAAAATAAAATATCTTTGAATTTTAAAAAGAGGGTAAAAGATTTGGATTTCAACTCATGTCTCTTAACATTTATCAGCTGTGTGGTTATAGGCCAGTCACTTCATCCCTTTAGTATCCAGTTTATTCATCTATAAAATGAAGAAACAATAATATTAATTGAACTACTTGCTGCACAGAGATTAGAGAAAAGTGCTTTGTAAACCTTGAAGTGTTATAGAAATGCAAGCTGTTCTTGCACTTCAAGAATCTATGATTTCCCTGATGTTTATACTCCCTCCAAAATGCATATCACCACACCTACTAAATTCCTTAGATCTTAAGAATTGTAGTGGTGAAAAAAATGAATTGCTACTGATATAGAAGATTTCAGGGAGTCAGCAAGACAGACTCTGAGATAACAGATATAGTCAGTCTCCAACCCTCACAGGTAAGAGCTAAATAAATATTGAGTAACTGAGGAAGGCTAAAAGGGGTTCTAAATTGATAGCACCTGTTAGAGATGGAATTCTGCTGGCTCAGCCTTTGAAAACCAGGATCATCCTCTTACCAAGATGAGGCATCAGAGTAGGAAGAATATATAACAAATAGATTTATCATATTCTTTTGATAACTCATACTTTCCTCTGTACTCTCCACAAGTCATGTTACCTCTCTACACTTCAGTTTCCTCATAATTAAAATGAAGTTGGATTAGAGGGCCTCTAAGATCACTTATAGCTCTAAAATTCTGTGAATCTATTGTCCTATAATCAAAGTTCTTTGCTCTGAAATGTTAACAGTGGACACTAATGAGTTATGAAAACAAATCTTAGATACATCAGTTTATTCTTACATTTCAACATTGCTCCTGTTCTCTGAGAACTGTATATATAGGAGTCGCCAGCCCTAAATGTAAAAAGAGCCTCATGTATGACAAAGGCTCACATATGGTTACAGGTTCACACAGAACAAGAACTGCCCCTCCAACAGGAGCAGGGGAGTGTTGTGTGGCTTGAAGGGAAGCACAATAGACATCTCTAGGCTCTTCTTATCCCATAGCCAATAGCAAAGAAATCAATCTATCCAAATCATAAAAATCAGAAATCAAAGAAGGTACGCCAAGGAGGATATATACCAGTCAATACAGAGTAAAGGAATGAAGGACCCCTTCCTTTGAGGATGAGATAATTCAGTTCCACCAAGAGAGTTCCAGATCTCATTCAAAGAGGAAATTCCCCAAAGTCCTTAATGTAGTAAGCTAAGGATAGGGACTACCAACTCCTCTCACATCTTCCCAGAAACTTGTCCTTCAGCAAACTTAAGAAAGGTTGGTGACCATTTTCTTTCTCAAAGCTAGAAACCAGAAGTTCCTGAAGTGACTCAATGCTTAAAAAAAAGTAGATGAGAAGTGAAGCTTTGTCATCAACTTTACCCTGCCCTCATGAAGGGCTGGATATTCATCTGTACATCTTTTTAAATTCTTACTTTCTGTCTTATAATCAATACTGTGTATAGCTTTAAAGGCAGAAGAGTAGTAAAGACAATTGGGGTTAAGTGTCTTGCCCAGGGTCACATAGCTAGGAAGTTAGATTGAAGCCAGCACCTCCTGTCTCTAAGCCTGGTTCTCTGAGTCCATTGAGTCATCTAGTTGCCTTAAATGAGATGATCCTGTACCAGTGGACTTTGGGACAAGAGTTACATAAATAATGCTATGAAGTTGGTATCTTTCCACCACTGCTTTCAATGTGAATATTTGTCAGTGTTGCCTTCCCTCAGACAACCAATTCCCTCCAACGTCCTTTTTTAGATGTCCTATGTATTTGACTTCCCTTCTCATTAAAATATGACGTAGGCTCAATTCTCTTAAAACCCTCAGCTCTGCTCTGTAACTATAAGAAGTTAATATAATCAACTAATCTTTGTTAATATGCTAGTTCTCCCAAGACACTTAGACCAGCTAAGTGTACAACTTTTCAGCAATACCCTAAAGGAAAGAGGCCAATGCCAAGAATCTTGAGTAGCATGCTGAAGGTTCTTTTGGTCAAGGAATCATTCCATATTTCCCAAATCACAACACCTTTGAGTGAGTGCTGTTGCATTACAGGAAAATCATTTGCAAGCTTGACGTAGTTCACATACCTATGGGACTGGGAAGTTCAGGAATTGGCACCATCTCTCCATTCATCTCCCTGAGCATTTCACTCTTGAGCCTCCAACACAAATGGATTCTGACAGGCCTTTCCAGAGAAGCTGATCCATGGGACAAATACTCTTTGAGTGGTAACAATTCTACTTTAAAACTCTCAGTTATACAAACGATTAAGGGACATCAGTAGATGTCCAATTGCTTTTAGCTTATAGTCTTGGGGATGTAAAGGGGATAATTAAGCACTCAGCTTTCCTGTCAGAAAGGTTGTAGGCATAATGTATGTAGAGTGCTTTTAACAGGCACAGGGGACATCTTCTCCCTGGAATTTAGCTCTAAAGGAACTCAATTTCTGGTATAGCATTTGCACCAAATGATTTATTTTGAGCATTATAGTGCTTTATAATTATTTAGTGTTTTATCATAAAAATATCATTTTTTTCAAGTGAACAAGTTATATGAACCCCTTTGGAGGTCTAGTAAAATGTATTGGCCCATTCCCAGAAAAGATGTTTCTTTTAAAAAATCATAATAGAAAAAAATACTAAATTTATTAGAGGTTAAGGAAACTGAAGATTTAAATTGTTTATATTTTTTCTCCATTCAAATCCATAGCCCAAATTCATAGTTAAGGAAAATGAAGATGTAATTGTTAGTGTTTTTTTTCATTTAAATTCACAGGTTAGGAACCCCTGTTCTAAAAGTTAAAGAGAAAACACTTAGCATTAGGAATGGAATTTCCTAACAAGGGGCTCCCCATATCAATGAAATCTCTCTACCCAAAAGAATCAACTTAAGACAAGAATCAAGATGAATCTGATCACAGACTTCTTGCCACTGATTTTCCTTTCCCCATTTGCTACAGAGGCTCTGACAAATTACTTTGGAGATCCTTGAACCATAGCATGTCAAGCTGCACCCAAAAGAACACAGACCTTGGAAGTCTAATCAGCCAGAGAGGACACTGTAAGCTTGACTCATACTTGATCACCACACCTGGTGGCCACTGAGCTCTGGACCTTCCAGCCTCCATAGAAAACAGTTGCCACTACTTGGAACAAATGGAAAATGATGAAAATCTTTCTCTATCAAATAAAATGTTCTTATCTTAGTTTTTCTCTTTAGGACCAAAGAACTTTATTATGATAATTATATACAGGAGGAAAAGGATTATAATATAAATAAATGATTACAACATAAATAAATACATAGTTAGAATATAAATTAATTAAATTCTCTCTTTCATGGTGAAAGTGGATTGAGGAATCATTTTTTTCCTTAGCTATGAAATATGCCTTTCTATTTCATTATCACTTTTCCTAAAAGCTATTTATATTTCATAATTATCTTTTCTGCCAATACATATAAATATTTATGTGTTACATATGTTAAATCATATGTGTATATATGTGTGTATATGTCTGTGTGTATGTACACATAAACATATACAGATATGGTTAAATTACACTAATGGTCCCATGGAAGGGAGTCCTCTAATTGGGATAAGCATTTTGTGTTTCAGTCATATCTGATTCTTCATGACTCTGTTTGGGGTTTTCCTGGCAAAGATACTGAAGTGTTCTTCAATTTCCACCCCCAGCTCATTTTACAAATGAGGAAACTGAGGCAAAAAGGATAAAGTGACTAGTCCAGAGTCACATAACTAGTAAGCATCTAAGGCTGAATTTGAACTCAGGTCTTCCTGACTCCAGGCTTGGTACTCTATCTACTGTACCACCTATCTGGCCCTTTTTATAAGAATCGAGATGGTTAATAAGCTTTTTCCTATAATATAAAAATAATAACAGCTAACATCTACATAGCATTTCTATGTGTCAGGCATTGTGCTAAGCACTTTATAGTTATTATCTCATTTGATCTTCATAATAACTCTTAAGTGGTATTTGCTATTACCATCCCCATTTTACAGATGAGGAAATGGAGGCAAAAGAAGTTAAGTGATTTGCTCAGTCACCCAGTCAGTAAGGATCCAAAGTAGGATTTGACCTTAGGTCTTCCCAGACTTTAGGCTCAACACCATTAATTGCATCACCTAGTTTTTTGGTTTGTTTTGGTTTGTTTTGGTTTTGTTGTTTTGTTTTGTTTTGTTTTGTTTTAATGTAGGGCTCAGTCTAGGGCACTGGGAATTGGGGCTAGAAGGAGGTCGTGTCCAGGGAGCAAACTTTTTTGACTTTCTACTGTAATTTTCCAGCAGCGCAAATGAAGGGTTTTCACTTTACGATAGGGTGGACTAGTTAGCAGGAATGGAGAAGCAGAATTTAGCCAGAACAGGGTTCACAGAGGGTGTTACTTCCCAGCTTCATTGTGGTATCCTCCCTCCTCCATCGTACACCCCAGACCCTGTGCCACAGTAGGATTTCTTATGGGGAAAACAAGGGGAGATAACTTAAATATTATATGTGGGTTCAGAAGAGTGAGCAGGAGACAGGAATGGACAATAGGTGGGGACTTAACAAGTTAGGGAAGCTGGGTTTAACTGTTTGGGGAAACAACTGTTGACAGGAGTGACAGTTAGGTGCTAACTGTCACCCTGCCCCAGCTAGACAAGGGATCTGTGAAAACCAGCAGGCAAATGACAAGAAGATTTGTAACAAATTTAATTAAGGGAACTATAGTCTAAACTCTAAAGGATGGGAATAGGGGTTTCTACACTTCCAGACTATGGGTCTGGGGAGGGACTTATCTACACTGAACTGAGAACTAAAGCAAGACAGAGCCCAAAGAATAGCAGGGCTGAAGTGGGCATCCTCACAGCAGAGTCCAGACTCACTCCAACAATGTTGCAGCTCTTCCAGGGCCACTATCTGTACTCCTTCAGGTGGATAGATCTGGGAGCTAACCCAGCCCAAGTTAACCTGCAACTCAGGTTGGGATTAATAGTCTCTACCAAAAATCTCCCACAAGTAGATAACAGTCTTCCTTCTGGATATCAGGAAATCTGGGAACAAACTTCACTTCCTCTGAGATCTCCCAGGATCAGTTACAACTTGACCCAACCACCATGGAGTCCATCTCAGAGAGAGAGCCACACTTCCTGCTTCTCCATTCCATTTAGAATTCTCCAGCCCTGCCTGCTAGGTCTTCTAAGTAATAATTAAGTAATCTTCCTCACAACATATTTTAGCTGGGACATCTTCCTGCTTATCCTTGGGATATATTGGAGCTATCAGTGGACTCCTGCCTTCTGTTTCCCAAGCCCAATATTTTCTTTTCTTCCAAAGAAAAACATGGCCATCCTTTTTAGAAGAGATTATACATTTTTCTCCTTCCTTCTAAGGACATTCAATAAGGTGACTTGAGTTTCCAGGTATAGTCATGGTGTTTGATGACCTGTAAAAGGTAGAAAAAAATCAGAGACTGGGTTTACTTTTCTATGTATCCCTAACACTTAAACCAGTATCTAGAATGTGGGAAATGCTTAATAAAAACTAATTGACTGACTGACAGAGCAGATTCTCTCTTGCATGAACCCTGATAGACAAACAATGAGCTAGATGCCTACAAAAATCTCTTCCAAATTTATCATTCTGAGGTCCAAGGATTCCTCTGGAAAGTGTCACCCTCCCCTTTACTTCTCTGTCCAGGATGAGCTAATGATATCTTAGCTCCATAATAATTCAATTTTTCTACTCTTAGTGCTTGTTTGAAGGGCCTTCTTGCCCTTTGGTGGGAATTATGTCTGCTATTTTTACAGTAATAGATGATTAAAGTCTTTTGGCACTGTAAAACCATAATGGCAAAAATCTGTAATATCCTTCATCCCCCGTGGAATGAAGAACCTTCTATATGGGGCTTCCCTGGCCATTTATCACATTTTTCCTAATGCCAGAGCAGCAAAGCAAAAAAGCAAAAAAACAGGAGTTAATGTGAGACAGAAACAGAAAAAGAAAGAAAATAGTTACAGTAAGAAAGATGGGAAGGATGGGAGGGGAAAGAAGGGGAGACAGAAACAGAGAGAAACAGAGAGACAGAAAGAAACAGAGAAATTAGAGAGGGAGAACAGAGACAGTCAGAAAGACAGTAGAAAGGGACATCTATGTAGGACAGTAGATAGAGCACCAGACCTGGAGTCAAGAGTACCTGAGTTCAAATTTGGCCTCAGATACTCACTAGCTGTGTGACCCTGGGCAAGTCACTTAACCTCCATTGATTAGTCCTTGCTGTTCTTCTATCTTAGAAATGATAAGATAGAAAGCAAGGGTTTTTAAAAAATAAAAAAGATAAGAGAATGAAAGATAGGAGGAATGGAAGAGAGAAGACAGATTGAGAGAAAAGAAATTAAGTTGGAGAATAGAAAAAAGGCAATGAATAGAAATAGTAAATTGTTTATCCATTGAATTCAGGATATTTGGATCTTCTCCATTTAAAGAGAGTGGACTTCTTTGACTCTCTGGCAGCACTCTTTGGAAACCTCTTTGAATTCATTCATAGCACTAATTTTGGAATTCTTTGACTTTGTGCCCACCACATCAGATACCTTCCCTACCTTTACAGCTTTCTTTTGTGTATTGTCTACCCCCATTAGACTATAAATTCCTCGAGTGTAGGGTCTGTCGTTTCTTTCCCATATTTGTAACTCCGGTGCTTAGCACAGGGACTCAAAGTTTAATAGATACTTTTTTTTATTGATAACAGATTTTATTGAAGAGGCAGACTGTCTCAGAGAAGAAGAATGTATGAGTATCTCCAAGTATATGCTATTTTTCAGTTATTTTCCCCTGACAGAGAATTAAACAAAAGGAAAGTAGACTTTAAATTTTAAGGAGAATATCATATAGAAGAACTCAGAGAACTACAAACAAAAATTAATAAAGTCATCATAGGACTTCCGGGTTAAGATGGCGGCAGAGTAAGAAGCAGCTCTAAACCTCTCCTGACCGAAACACACAAAACTCCTCAAGGGGACATAAAAACAAGTCCAGACGAACGGAGGAACCCCACAACAGGGCACAGCGTGGAAGGTACGTGGAATCGAGACATTTCCAAGCTAAAAAGGGCTCTCACTCAAGCGCGAGCTGAGCAACCGCCCCACCCCCACCCCCTCCACACTCACCTATAGCTCTGAACCCAGCTAAAAAGAAATAGAGCAAGTTTGGGGCACCCATCGAGTCATCAGCAGCTCCGGGACCTGTTCCTGAGAGCAGCAAGACTTAGGACCCCATTAAGTCAAGAACGCACGCGAAATCTGAGCGCTCGCGCGCGCGGGAGCGGACGCTGGGAGCGGAGCGCCGGCTGAGCAGAGGCGTGGGTGCCGGCTGAGCAGAGGCGTGGGTGCCGGTTGAGCAGAGGCATGGGTGGAGGCAAACACAACCAAGAACTAAAGCCTAAGTGGGGAACCAGTGCAGACGGGTATACGACTGTGGAAGTAGCTCCCTGAGACTTGTAAAGAAACCTCCTGCAGAGGTTCAAGCAAGGGAATCCACCAGGGGGCTTGACCTTGGAAAAAACTAGAACTCAGTCCTCAGGAGCCAATAGATCTCAGACAGACACTGAGAGCGAGGATAAACCTGAGAAGCTGCTGGGCTAATGATGGCTAACCAGTTACAGGAAATTCAGAAGAGAAAGAATAATAACAAAAAAAAGAAGTCTTTAACACTCGACAGCTTCTACACAGAGAAAATCCAGACAACCGAGCAAACAGAGGAGGAGAACAAACAACCATCCAGACCCTCCCCAAATAAGGAAAACTCCTCACAACCTATGGAAGAGTTCAAATCTGAGATTTTGAGGAAAATGGAAGAGATCTGGCAAGAAAATAACAGCTTAAAAGGTAGAATCTTGCAACTGGAAAGCGAGGCTCAGAAACCAAATGAACTGATAAGCAAATTGAACACAAGAAATGACCAGATTGAAAAGGAATACCAGAAGATTATGGCCGAAAACAAGAAGATTATGGCCGAAAACCAAAAGATTATGGCCGATTACCAGAAGATTATGGCCGAAAATCAATCCCTAAAGGCTAGAATTGAGCAAGTAGAAACTAATGATCTCTCAAGACAACAAGAACAAATAAAACAAAGCCAAAAGACTGAAAAAATAGAAGGAAACATGAAATATCTCAATGAGAGAGTGACAGACCAAGAAAACCGGTCTAGAAGAGACAATTTGAGAATAATTGGTCTTCCAGAAAAACCAGAAATTAATAAAAACCTGGACTCTATACTAACAGAAATAATTCAGCAAAATTGCCCTGAAGTCCTACAACAAGAGGGCAATATAGACATTGAAAGGATTCATAGAACATCTGTGGCATTCGATCAAGAAAGGAAAACACCAAGAAACATCATTGCAAAATTCAAGAGTTTCCAAGCAAAAGAAAAAATCTTACAAGAAGCCAGAAAGAAACAATTCAAATATCAAGGAGCAACAATCAGGATCACACAGGATCTGGCAGCCTCAACACTAAAAGACCGCAAGGCGTGGAATACAATATTCAGAAAGGCAAGAGAGCTGGGCCTGCAACCACGGATCAACTACCCATCAAAATTGACTATATATTTCCAAGGGAAAGTATGGGCATTCAACAAAATTGAAGAATTCCAGGTATTTGCACAGAAAAGACCGGGGCTAAATGGAAAGTTTGATATCCAACCACAAAAATCGAGAGAAACCTGAAAAGGTAAATAAGATACAGAGGGGAAAGAAAGAAAACTTATAATTTTTAAATTTGCCTTTTTAAGGGCCTCAGTGAGATCTAATTATCTGTATTC
>NW_025367890.1:0-6689 GCF_016433145.1 Gracilinanus agilis | reverse complement strand
ATATATATGTATGTATGTATATATATATATATATGTATGTATGTATGTATATTTTTTGTATTCCCTATTAAAATACCAGTTACTTGAGGTTTGAAAAAGTTTTCCTTTTATCTTTTTAAGCACAGAATCTAATATGTAGTGGGTTCTAAAAATGACATTTTGCTTTCTTTCATAACTCACAAATATTTGGAGATGTCCTGTAAATGTTCCCCTTTTTCCTTCCCTCTTTTAAAAAAATCATCCAAGAAGGTGAAGTGCCTAGATATCAGATGATAATTCTGAAAATTTAACTTTACTATCTTAGGTCAATAATAGTTAAGTGTCTAAGATGACTAGATGACCTTACGGCTCATTCTGTAGTATGCAAGCAACAGCAGACCAGGAAAGATTTTTATCCTTCACCTAATCCATTTTAGAAAACCAAGACTAAAAAAGTATTGGAACAAATACTGCAGACATTTAAATATTTATAGTTCTGAGTTAGAACTGTTTGTTATATGAGCCTTTTTTATGGCATTGTAGCCATCTCTTTCTCTTCCTACCTTTAAAAATTGCTTTTCTAGTGTTAGGGTGTGTCTGTTTATGTTTTGTGATATTACTTTAATAATATACTTCAAAAGATCTGTGATATCATCAGTTAAATGGATACATGTCCCCTAATATCAGTTGCAATCCTACTTTGAAGACATTTTTATAATTTTTTGTCTCTCTTCCCTCTTGAAAAAACAAAACAAAACAAAAAACTAAATATAACTCACTTCCTGTTCAAGCTCCTAGGGATGGCCTTCATTGCAATCAAGTAGGCTAGATTGTAGATAACAGAAACATTCTCTTTCAGGGCCCATATTCAAAGAATTCCAATAATATAGGACCTGCCAGATCTCAAAAATGCTTGGACCAGCCTTTGAAAATGCAGTCACTTTCACCCAACAATGGGATGCCAGAGGAGAATTTTAGGGGAAGATTCCTACAATTCCTATAAAACAATAATAATTTCAAAATATAGGCATAAGAATGATGAATTCCTTAAGTTTGTTTCTATTTTGGACAATTTTATCATAACACTTTTTATTACAGATTTTGGAAGGAGAATATATGGCTCTTTGAAATATCCCTTCCCCATTTAAAAAATTAAAAAAAAAAACACTTAATGGAGCACATTGCTTTTATCCCTATCTCAATTAAATCAATCTCTACATAACCATTTATCATCCTGGAAAGTCTACCTTACAACTGTAACTTTTTGATTTTCTCCTCCAAAAATGTGTCAGAATAATTCACGCTCACTTCTATCACTGCTTTTGACAATTTTTTCCATTATTCAGCAAGCCCCTATATTAAGAAATTCTGTCTGAACTACTTATAGGATTAACATCAATCTATTATCTCTTAGTTTTGAGTCAACTTTTACCTCAGAGTATTAATGACAGTATAAGTCTTTGATATCTGGTTCATTGTACTTTCACTGCTGTTATTTTTTTTTTGAGAATTGATGTCTCCTAGCATTAATGTCATTAATATATTGTTAAAATGCTTCCTTACTATTATACAGCTGATTTTCAAATAACTACTTAGTGGGAAACAAGGGATTTCATACAGCAGAAACCAGTAAATGAAAATTCAAACCCAAAGAAATTTTCCTTTCCCTCTTCTTTAATGGTCATTTTGGGCTTTGGAGGGATGGTTCTAAAATTAAAAAATAAAATAAAACAAAGTACTCAAGTAGGATGTTTACATCTAAAGGTCTTACTACATCCGACAAGGCCTAACAGGACTGACTTGACCCTTGATTGATCCCTGTCTGTAGGATTCAAGGAGTTTACTTCTGTTAGGATCAAACCAAAATTGTGGTGTATATATGCACCTACTATTTTTATTATTGAAGCCTAGTCTGTTAACCTTTAACCTCAAAGACTTGATAGAGATTTAGGGTAGAATCTAAGTTGCCTTTTCCTGATAGAGGAATATTCTAAGTCAGTGATTCCCAAAGTGGGCGCTACCGCCCCCTGGTGGGTGCTGCAGTGATCCAGGGAAGCAGTGATGGCCACAGGTGCATTTATCTTTCCTATTAATTGCTATTAAAATTAAAAAAAAATTAATTTCCAGGGGGTTAAGTAATATTTCTTCTGGAAAGGGGGTGGTAGACCAAAAAAGTTTGGGAACCATTGTTCTAAATCAAGCATTAAGGACCTTTCCCCACCCAACACACATTTTTAGTATTGTCGAACCACATCCTGATTACTCCATAATTTCCCTGAATTTCTTGACTTCAGTAATATAACCCAAGGACAAAAATAAGTTTTTAACCTAGGAGTGCTTCTCAAATGTCAGAAGAGTGCTAATTTCAATCTGAATTGTCAGTCTAAACTGGCATTTGGAATTCTTTTTATGTAATTTTTAATTAATTGAAAACTTGAAGAAACTGTAAAGAGGTACTTTGGTTGACTACACATGCCCAGACATAAGATAGGATCCTAATTAAGGCGAAATTGAGATAGAAAGATTTAGGCGGGGATTTGTGGGAAAACCAAACAAAATTATATTCTGCTAATGGCTTTTCAATTTAATTGGTTTCCTTTGTAATTCTATGTAATATATTTTATACATTTAAAAAAAATCTTTTTTTCCTGAGAAAGGGTCTCTAGGTTCCACCAGACTGAGAAATGGATTCTTTACACAAAGAAAAGGTTAAAAATATAAAACAATTGGTCTAGAGTAGGACTATATATATAAGACTATATACATATACATGTATATCTTTATAGTCATCTCTGTCATATAGTGTTAAATGATCCTCATTTAAAATTGAAAGGGATTTTAGCAATCCTTTTTCCCCCTGACCTCAACTAGAATATAAGTTCCTTAAAGATAGGGACCCCCTCAAGCCTTCTAAAATCCTTTATTCACCATAATCCTGCCAGGTAGCTAGCATGCACGCTGACCCCCTCTTTTTATATTTTTAGTTTCTTGCACATAATAAGCATTTAACATAATTTTTCAATAAGTTGAATTCAGACTTATCTAAACCCTATTTCCCCCATGCCCTAACCACTACCTCCCTCCTTTAGCTAAGGAATTGAGTGCTAAAAATGTGAAGCAACTTTCTCGGGGTCACGATGAAGGATTAAAACTTAACCCTAAATCCTGGGCTCATAGTATTATACTTTTTGACTTTTATGTACATAAGAAGATAGATGTTTGTAGCCATACATCTACATAGAAAAACTTTCTCCTATTAATGAATAATTATTCATGCAATCTTCTGATGAAAATTCATTAATTGATACCATTACATCCCATAATATGTACTTAATACATGTTTATCAGTTGATTGATAGAATCTAACTTTATTTTTTCTATCCAATGTAATATCAGTCTTTTCAGCTAAAATGGCTACTAATCCATCATTGCTTCTTCCTTCACCATTCTCATGGCACACAACATCCCACGGGAGTGCCCAATTTAAACTGACCCCTAAGTCAGTTTCATTTCCTTTTGCCTCTCAAAATGGGCAAGTGCTTATATAATAGGCCCTACGTACCATCTGGGGCATGGCTGACATACTCTTCTTTAATTCTGATTGAACACATTACAGTTAATTAATCCTCACAGTGCCCCTGAGAGGTAGATAAGTGACAATGATATTCTCATTTTTAAGGGGGGAGAAAAGAAGCTTTTAGATTTGAAGGGACTTATACATATCTTCTGGTCCTAAACTACATTTCTAAAGAGTGCTCTTGGTTTATTTTTTTAGATGTTTTGTAATTATTTTTTTGTCTTAGAAATGTTTCTGATCAACAAGGGTTGCTTCATTAAAATAAATGATTTGTTGAGCAATGCAGCTTAAGGCTCATGTTCTGTGCTAATTAACTGATTCTTATAATTGTTAGAAGGAGCCTCGTCTATTCCTCTAACTCATTACTTTCTAAAGGAAGTTGCAAATCTTAAAGAAAGAGTTGCAGATACCACGAATCCTCCTATCTTCATGTACATACTCCCTCATATCACATTATTTTGTAAAAACAAGCCAAAGACTCTAAATCTGTTAATTGATGTACATTCCTTCCAAAAAAATAAGTGAAATAGCTTTTCTGTCTCTCATTTCCTTTTTTCCATCTGGTTTATTAAAATCAAATTTGTTCTTAGTTACATTTTATTGAAATCCATGCAATAGAACAGATTCCTAAAATGCCTTTTTAATGTTTTCTTTATAGTCAGGTTGGAAGCCAGGTCTCACCTTACTGAACCCCTCCTATTCTAAAAAAGCAAAAAGAGAACTGTAATTCTAAGCATAGGAAGCAGTTCATTCCATTTTAAACACTGTCATTATTGAACAGGTTTTATGAAATGTCAGTTTGTGCTGCCTAGAAGAATCTTAGAATTCAGCACTGACTCCTAGTTTACTAGTCTTACTATATTTACACCTTTCCATTCACTCCATGGCTTGAAATCTCTCCAAGCTAACCTTATTATTTATCAAACACAGCAGTACATTTCCCATCTCCATGCCTTTATACAGGCTGCCTCCATACCTGGAATTAACTTTCTTTTCACCTATTCCTAAAATTCCTATTTTTCTTATCAATTTCAAGAAATCTACATTATATCTTTCCCCATGACTCATACACTAGCTGTTAATACATTCTTCCTTAAGGAAAAAAAACAACATTGTATTTGTTTTGTTTATATACATGAGATCTCAATTAAATAATAAAATATTTATTTAACAACTATTATATACCAGGAATTGTGCTTGAAAGCACAGGATGTAAAGAAACAAAAGCAAAAAAGTAAATGCCTTCTGGAAGCTTACAATCTAATGGAGTAGACACATAGGCATATACAAAATCTATGTAGAGATACACATAAAACCAATTTAACAAAGTAATCTTAAAGGAAATGACACTAGGATACGGATGTGGACCAAGAAATATCTCCTGCAGAATAAAATACTTGAGTTGGGATTTGAAGAAAGTCAGGGGAAAAAAGGGAAAGTGAGGACTGATCCATCAGGGCATAGCTAGTATAAAGGAAATATCATGGGTTAATGAACAGAAAGTATGGAAGTTAAAGGTGAGGAATATGGTAAATACGTCTTTTAAGGTGGACTGGAGACAAGCTAGGGGAACTTTAAATGTCAAACGTTCCTTTTGAATCTTGGAGGGGATAAGGGATCCACTTGTGCTTATTAAATAGGAGAGGTTCCATGGTTAGGTCTGTGCTTTAGGAAAATCACTTTGGTAACAAATGCAGAATGGATTAAAATGAGGAGAGACTTTTGGTAGGAAAATAAATTAAAAGGATAATCTTCCTTTGTGCAATGTAAACTCCTTGAGAGGAAAGGCTATTTGTTTTTTTCTTTAGATTTCTAGTACCTAGTGTAGTGGGACAAATAGTAAATGCTTAATAATGGTGGTTGATTAATTGGTTGATTCATATACATAAGAACATGAATGTAAAAAATAAATAAATGAGGGGGCACTTCATTTTATTTATTTATTTTTCTCGAGCCTGAAAGATTTATTTAATTAATTAATTTTGAGTATTTTTACGTGGATACAAGATTCATATTTTTCCCCTCCCCTCTGCCCAATCCCTCCTGTAGCCAGCACACAATTCCACTGGGTTTTACATGTGTCATTGATCAAGACTTATTTCTATATTATTGATATTTGCACTAGGGTGCTCATTTAGAGTCAATATTCCCAATAATATCCCCATCAACCCATGTGATCAAGAAGTTGTTTTTCTTCTGTGTTTCTACTCCTATAGTTCTTCCTCTGGATGTGGATAGTGTTCTTTCTCATAAGTCCCTCAGAATTATCCTGGATTATTGCAGTGCTGCTAGTAGAGAAGTCCATTACATTTGATTGTGCCACAGTGTATGTCTCTGTGTACAATGTTCTTCTAGATCTGCTCCTTTCAGTATGCATCAATTCCTGGAGGTCGTTACAATTCACATGGAATTCCTCCAGTTCATTATTCCTTTCAGCACAATAGTATTCCATAACCAAGACATACCACAATTTTATTCAGTCATTCCCCAATTGAAGGACATTTTCTCAGTTTCCAATTTTTTTGCCACCACAAAGAGCACGGCTATAAATATTTTTGTACAAGACTTTTTCCTTATTATCTCTTTGGGGTATAAACCCAGCAGTGGTATGTCTGGATAAAAAGACAGACAGTCTTTTAAAGCCCTTTGGGCATAGTTCCAAATTGCCATCCAGAATGGGTTGGGTCAATTCACAACTCTGTCAGTAATGCATTAACATCCCGATTTTGCTGCATCCCAGGAGGCACTTTAATAGAGAATCTACATATTAAATTCCTGACTCCTACACACTTCTTTTGATACAGGTTCTCTACAACTGCTGTAGGAATATTGAATTTATAGTCAAAGCACTTAGGTTCAAATTCTGGTTCTATAACTTGTAACCCTGTTATCTAGAGCAAGTAGTTTCTCTCTGGAAATATTTTCTTATCTATAAGAGATTGGATTAAGTAACTCCTATTCCTAAGAAGAACTGACTTTACAGAGTGATATAAGGTATAAAATGAAAAGTATCAGCAAAAGTTATCTCACTTGACCCTTCTATTGATTATGGAAGGTATCAATCAATCAATTCTTTAATAAACATATGAAGTCCAGTAGTTATTATCCTCATTTGACTATATATATATATATA
>NW_025367889.1:0-1685 GCF_016433145.1 Gracilinanus agilis | reverse complement strand
CTCTCTCTCTCTCTCTCTCTCTCTCTCTCTCTCTCTCTCTCGGCATCTTCAACCCATCCAGAGGCAGTTAGGTACTATAGAGTACTGGGCCTGGAGTCAAGAAGATCTGAGTTCAAATCCAGCCTCTAGCTCATAGCATACTAGCTGTGCAACCCTTGACAAGGTCATTTAAGGTCTGCATGCCTCAGTTTCCTCAACTGTAAATAGGGATAATAATAGCTAATACCCGCCTCCTAGAGCTATTGCAAGGATCAAATAAGGTAATATTTGTAAAGGGCTTAGCATAAAGCCTGGCCTCTAACAGACATTTAATAAATGCTTGTTCCCTTCCCTTCTTCCCCTTCTGTCTGCCTATTTGCCAACTGATCACACTTCATCAAACATTTATTAAACCCTACTTGGTATTGTTATTTAGTCATGTCCAAATCTTTGTCACCTCATTTGGGTCTCTTTTTTTTTTTTTTTGGTCAGAGATACAGGAGTGCTTTGGCATTCCCTTCTTCAATTCACTTTTACCAATAAGGAAACAGGCAAACAATGTTAAGTGACTTACCTAGGGTCACACAGATAGTAAATGTCTGAGGCTAGCTTTGAACTCAGGAAGATGAGTCTGGCTCTAGGCTTAGCTCTCTATTCACTCTGCCACCTAACTGTCTATGTTACTTGTATAATTTATATCAAATAGCTTATTAATCTTTTTTATCATTGAAAATTTTTATTTAATTGATTTAGAATACTTTTCCATGGTTACATGATTCATGTTCTTTCCCTCTCTTCTCCCCCTCCCCCCGTAGCCAATGTGCAATTCCACTGGGTTTTACATGTGTCATTGATCAAGACTTATTTCCATATTATTAATATTTGCATTAGGGTGATCCCTTAGAGTCTACATTCCCAATCATGTCCCCATCAACCCATGTGATCAGCTTATTAATCTTAAGGATAGAGGAAGGAAGGGTGTGGGAGAGAAAAGTTGGAACTCAAATTTTTAGGAAAAAATATTAAAAACAATTTTTTACATGTAATTGAGAAAAATATTATTAAAAAAAACATAGTAGGCTTGTAAACCCAAATGGACAAGAAACAGGAGGAATCGAGAGCGCTATGGGTAATATGATATTGTAGGGAAAGCCCTGGATTTGGAATCAGAGGACCTGGGTTCAAATCTTAAATCTACTACAGTCCCTTCTTTTGCTAAATTTTATGATCCTAGGTTATATATCTGACGCTTCCCTTAAGTTTAACTAGAGCCTATGAGGAGGGCCTGTGGGCCATGGTGTCACCCTCAACTCTTAGCAGAACATGAGCAGAGGCTGCTTGTTTTTAAGGGGGTGGCCTGCATGAATAGAGAGTTTTGGTTATAGGGCCAGGTGTGAAGGTATTTATGGACACCTGTAGGCTATGTTAGTTCAATAAACACAGATGCCTTTCTCCTCCCTTCCCCCCCACCTCTCTCCCTCTCTCTCTCCCTCTCCCTTCCTTCCTCCCTCTCTGCCTCTCTCCCTTCCTTCCTTTCTCTCTTTCTCTCCCTCTCTCTCCCCCCACATCCCTCTCTCTTTTCTCTGTCTCCCTCTCTTTTTTTTTCTCATGACCCTCCCTCTTCTCTAACTGTTTGTATATCTCTCTGTCTCTGTGTCTCTGTGTGTGTGTTTCTCTCTCTCTCTCTCTCTCTCTCTCTCTCTCTC
>NW_025367888.1:0-8011 GCF_016433145.1 Gracilinanus agilis | reverse complement strand
TATATATATATATATATAAAACCTATATTTTAAAAAAATGAAGCTCAAATGCTATTTCTGAGGTATATTACCTTTGTCCTTTTGGTAAGTCACTTAACTTTCCCAGTCCTCAGTTTCCTGAGAAATAGAGAAGTATAGACTTCAGAGGCTACATAGTCCAAATCAATTATTTGACACATGAGGAAATAAATAAATATAAATATGAGGAAATATACAAAAGTATATAAAATATATATGTATATTTATTCATATTTATATATTATGTGTAATATATAAAGATAAAGATATAGACATAGATATATATATATCTGATATACTAAAATATATTCTAATAAAAATGGCTTGGAGGGCAGCTGGGTAGCTCAGTGGATTGAGAGCCAGGCCTAGAGATGGGAGGTCCTATGTTCAAATGTGGCCCCAGACACTTCCTAACTATGTGACCCTGGGCAAGTCACTTAAACCCCATTGCCTAGCCTTTACCCCTCTTCTGCCTTACAACCAAGATATAGCGCTGATTCTAAGGCAGAATGTAAGGGTTTTTAAAAAATGGCTTTAGGAAATTTGTAAGCTACAAATTTCTCCAGAATAATTGTAAGAATGTTTTACTATGATATTTTTCTCCTAGTTTATTTTGAAACTCTCTTATAAGCTGTCATACTCTAATTTATTTTGTAATTATTATTGTCCAAGAAAGGGAAATTTTGAGCTTCTAAGCTTTAATAATAAAGTTTTCCACCTGGGGCCAGCAGTAACAAGTACTAGGGAAGGAGAAAAAAGAGGGGCCCACCCTAGAGGGGGACATATCATGCTCTGGGCTACTAGGAGGTTTATAAGATGCTGGAGTGGGAGGAAATGCTCCTGGTACTAGGCTGTCTTCATTGCTGACACCAGGGAAAAGCAGAAAAGGCAGGAGGCATGACTTGAGATGAGTGCTGGTGACTCCTTTAAATTACCTGATCTTAGCAAAGGCTTTGGTTCCTGCAATCTAATTACAGCTCTGATGAAGTGGCCAAAAAAAAAAGTGGTCATCTTGACTGTGCCGCTAACCATCTGTATGACTTCATATCCATTTAATTTCTGCAGGTGTATATTTAAATTGAACAAAAAGATTTCTGATGTATCTTTTACATGTGTAAAAATTATTTTGTAACCAGCGTATACAGATCATCTACTAGTTGTTTTATAGTTATTTCTGTTTTTTAATAACTGCATTTCTGTTTTATCCACTCTCTCACACACACATAAAATCTAGGCCATAATTTTCATGTGAACTAGAATCATATCTTCACCACACCTTATATTTTCCCCCATAAGCAGCATGATGGTTTGTATAAGGTAGGTCCTCGATAGATATTTTTTGCAAGGAGATGTACATAATCCTCTGGAGATGCTTTTTTGGGAAGGGCCAATGGTGATGCTCTCTCTTCCCACTTCATATGCTTTATGTATGTGACAGACAGGCAAGCAAACAAGAAGAAAGAAAAGAATGAGGGAACAAGGGAGGGAGAGAGAAAGGTAGGACATAGCTTTATTGCAACATGATCTCCACTACAGAGTTTTTTTTCCCCCAAAAGGATTTGAACCATACTTGCATTCCTATTTTCTCCTTACAATCTTTACTTCTTCCCATTTTCTTCCCATGATGTGGCAAAATGAATATGCCAAGCTAACATTCACTACAAGAAATGCTATTTATTTGTATGCCTAGTAGAATTAAAAAACCCTTCAGTAAAAAGTATTTGTAGTTAAAAATCCTAGACTCAGATCCTGTTTCTGATGTGTCTTGGTGCCCTTTGATGAGTCATTTAACTTTCCAAGGCCTCAGTTTCCTCATCTATAAAATAATTGGTTTGGACTACATAGCCTCTGAAGTCCTTTGTAGCTCTGGAGTTATAATTTTTGCCCCTTAGCCTTCAACACTACCTGGTGGAAGAATAAGGACCCCCTTCCTCTATGCTTAGGGTTCAAAGCAGATTTTTTAAAAATTGGAGTAAATAAAATCCCACCTTTTCTTGTATTGGGCACCATGTGTGATGGTGTCCCTGTTCAGGTACCATGTATCGGGTGCCATGTGTCCCACCCATGTGTAGAAAGAGATTCTCTCTAGCTGCCAGTCTCCCTAGCAGGCTGACTCTCACTCTCCACAGCTATCATGGCCCTCAGATCTAATCACTCATCACCATGCCTCCCACACATGGGCACAACACATGGCACGGGACAGCCTTATTTATTTTATACTGATGAAAAACAATGTTATCATCAATATATCTTATAATATTTAGAATAACAATGAAAATCACAGCTAAAATGACTAAATTTGAGAAAGACATAAAAATACTGGCTCTTGGCCCATTTTTATACTAATTTAAGGATATATATCTGTTTTATGGAAGGACATGAGTTTCATTGGTGATTTAAGAAATGAATATTTCTGTCCTGAGTGCATATTGAAATATAGTTATTACTACATACTTACAGCTCTGTTTTCTCTTCTATAAATTAGATTCTTAGTCAAAATAGAAAGTCAAAATAAAGACACATATAAATCCTCAAAGAATTCATAGAAATGGAATGTCTTTCTGGATCTATTAATAACTTTTTTGTTCTTTTTTTAGTCAGTCAATAAGCATTTATTAAATGTCTGCTATATGCCTTGTTCTGTGGTCCTTAATTCAGAGCAGTATAGTTTAAAAAAATTTCCAGATTACATTTCGATATGATTTTTAATAATGGCTTTCTTATTTTAAAAAAGCATTGAAGGTACATAGACCCACCTGATTTCTACCAAATTATCTTCCCCAAAACTATGATAAAATGTCTCAAAATGAATTCTAGAGCAGCATAACCCACAAAAATACAAGGTAAAATATTTTTTCAGTCTAAAACAACTTACAAGGTCCTATTAAAGGTTTTATTAAAAGGTTTATTGCACTAGGATAGAAGTGGATGACCAAGCATCATGCCAAAATAGGACTCACTGGGACAAAAGGCATTGGAGGATCCTGAATCAGCAGCAAAGGCTTCTGAAGCTTTTAGCCACAAACAGTAAGAAGGATTGGACAACTTCTGAGAAGATTACAGTGGTCCCTTTGCTATCTCTGGGTAAACGAAACTTGTTGCATTGTTCATATTCAGATCCAAGTTTCAGTCTTGAGTCACAGTCTCAGGATGAGGAGGAGCACTATGCCACATAAGCACTTGTGGTGCCAGCAGAATAGGGGACCTTGGTTAAAGTTCCAAGGTAGAAAAGAGTGATTTTAGTTACCCACAGAACAGAGCACAGGACAAGAGGGTATTAAATACATCTCTTGTTATATCTTACCCCTTTGGAAGAACTGAGAATACATAGATTTCCCAGAGCACTATTTGAAGGCAGCTGCCCAAAGAATCTAAAAGTTATTAAAAATTATTTTAATGAAAAGAAAATGCAAATATGGAAATGAGAAAACACCAATGAAAATGAAATTGAACATAGGCTATTTTTGTGACAGGGAAGGACAAAATGCAAACTGAGAAGAAGAAAATAAAGTCAACCCTGTTGTATCCAAAATTTTCCAAAAAAAATATGAATGGTTCTCAAACCTAAAAAGAATTAATAGAGGAGCTCAAAAAAGACTTTAAGGATCAAATGAGGTAGATATAAGAAAATGTGTAAAAGAAATAAGTATGTAGAGTAAAATCATGAAAAAAGTCAACAATCTTATAAAAGAAACATCAAAAATACTGAAGTAATTAATACCTTAAAAACACAATAGAGGGAGGATGAGTAGAATAGATTTGGGGTAAATGATCTAATAAAGAGAGTCTATGATAAATCCAAAGAGCCTAGCTTTTGGGACAAAAACCCACTATTTGACAAAAACTTCTGGAAAAATTGGAAAACAGTATGGGAGAGATTGTGTTTAGATCAACATCTTACACCCTACACCAGAGGTTGGCAACCTTTTTGGCTGTGAGAGCCATAAACGCCACATTTTTTAAAATGTAATTTCATGAAAGCCGTACAGTGCTCACAGTGTGTGCTCCTGTAACAGCGCCTGAAAAAAATTGACTTTATGGCTCCTGCAGAAAGAGCCATACGTTGCCGACCCCTGCCCTACACCAAGATAAATTCAGAATGGGTGAATGACTTGAATATAAAGAAGGAAACTATAAATAAATTAGGTGAACACAGAGTACTTATCAGATCTTTGGGAAAGAAAAGATTTTAAAACCAAGCAAGAGTTAGAAAAAAATTACAAAATGTAAAATAAACGATTTTGATTACATTAAATTAAAAAAGGTTTTGTACAAACAAAACCAATGCAACCAAAATTAAAAGGGAAGCAACAAATTGGAAAAAAATCTTTATAACAAAAAACTCTGACAAAGGTTTAATTTCTCAAATATATGAGGAGCTAAACCAATTGTACAAAAAATCAAGCCATTCCCCAATTGATAAATGAGCAAGGGACCTGAATAGACAAATTTTCAGATAAAGAAATCAAAACTATCAATAAGCACATGAAAAAGAGTTATAAATCTCTTATAATTAGAGAAATGCAAATCAAAACACCTCTGAGGTATCTTATGGGGAACTTTTATGGGTAAGTTAAATATTACTAGGTTTAGAGAAAGGAGAGAAGGAGGACTGACAGGACAGAGCAACAGACTGGGAATAAGAAACTGGGAAAACACAAACCCCTCCAAAGAACAAGGAATGGGAGATTATGGATTAGCAGTTGAGAACAACTGCCACCACAGATCCACCTAGCCTGGGAGTCTTTGAAACTAACAAGTGAGTAGACAGGGACCAAAGAATTATAAAATGCAAATTTCATACAGACTATTGGTTTAGAAATAATGGGATAGGTCACCCTTAACCTAAAACACTAAGGATCAAGCTCAAGGTTAAAAGTTGATGATCTCACATTCAGAGGAAGGACTACAGGAGAGGAAACATATAAGAAAAACAAATGCTTGAATGCATGGGCTGAGGAGTCCATGATTGGGGATGTGGACCCTAAACTACCACACCAATGCAACTATCAACAATTTGGAAATAGGTCTTGAACAAGGACATATGATAAAACCATTGGAAATGTGCGTTGGCCATGGGTGGGGGAGAGCAGGGGGTGAAGGAGAAAGTAGGAGCATGAATCATGTAACCATGTTAAAAATGAATATTAATAAATGATTAAAAAATTTTTTAAAAAGTTGATGATCTGGGAAATTCCTACACTACTCTAAATAGGCAGCTGAGACACAAGGGAAAAATGGGATCTCACGGATGTGATCTGATGGTCTTGACCTGATTCTGTCCAAGTATACTCCAAGAGCACAGGAACCAGCCGAATAAATCTTCAGAAGAAATCAGGGAGTTTAGCTTTGCTTATCCACCAAGCAAGTCAGCAATCTTAACCTCTACTCCTTGATCCTGGCAGTTGTAAGGTCCCAGGTGTTGCTTTGAGAAACCCAAAATCCACAGGTCTCTCAGGTCAGTGGCTTCTCAAAACCCTTCAAAAAACCCAACTGCCTTTTGAGAAAATTATTTGTGTTCTAGTTGGAATCTCAGCTCCTGCCTGTCTCTATAAGCTTCCAAAATGCTCCAAACCTATTTCACTCTTACAGGTACCACAACACACTGAGCAAAGTAGCTAAAATGACAGCAAAGGAAAGTAATAAATGTTGGAGGGGATGTGGCAAAATTGGGACGTTAATGCATTGCTGGTGGAGTTGTGAATTGATCCAACCATTCTGCAAGGCAATTTGGAACTATTCCCAAAGAGCTTTAAAAGACTGTCTACCTTTTGACCCAGCCATACCACTTCTGGGTTTGTACCCCCAAAAGATAATAGGGAAAAATGCTTGTGAAAAAAATATTTATAGCTGCACTCTTTGTGGTGGCAAAAAATTGGAAAATGAGGGTATGCCCTTTGATTGAAATGACTGAACAAATTGTGGTATCTGTTGGTGATGGAATACTATTGTGCTCAAAGGAATAATGAAGTGGAGCAATTCCACGTGAACTGGGATGGCCTCCAGGAACTGATGCAGAATGAGAGGTGCAGAACCAGGAGAACTTTATACACTGAGACTAATACACTGTGGCACAATCGATTGTAATGGACTTCTCTACTAGCAGCATTGATCTAGGACAATTCATAGGAACTTATGAGAAAAAACACTATCTACATCCAGAGGAGGAACTGTGGGAGCAGAATCACAGAAGACAAACAACTACTTGACCACATGGGTCAATGGGGATATGACTGAGGATGCAGACTCTGAACAAACACCCTAGTGCAAATATCAATAATAAGGAAACAGATCCTGATCAATGACACAAGTAAAACCCAGTGTAATTACACATTGACTATGGGAGGGGGGTGAAAGGAAGGGAGGAAATAATATGAATCATGTAACCATGGAAAACTTTTCTTAATTAATCAATAAAAGAAAAAAGATAATCATATTTTAAAAATTAGAATTGCACAAGTGGAAGTTAATGACTCTTCTAGATATCAATCAAACAAAGCCAAAAGAATGAAAAAATAGAAGCAAATGTGAAATATTTGTTTGGGAAAACAATTGACCTTGAAAAAAATCCAGAAGCGAGAATATAAAAATACTTGTAATAACTGAATTCCATGATCATAAAAAGAGATAAGATATCATCTTTTAATAAATTATCAGGGATAACAACTCTGATTTTCTAGAACCAGAAAGTAAAATAGAAACTGAAAGAAAATACCATTTGCTTCCTGAATGAGAACTCAAAAGTATAATTCTCAGGAATATTATAACCAACTCCAAAACTCACAGGTTAAGGAGAAAATATTGCAAGCATTGTCTATGTTAAAGGATCATAGTTTTTGAAATATTATATTCCAGAGGATAAAGGAGCTGGGACTTCAAACAAGAATCACATACCCAGAAAAATTGAGCATAATCTTTCAGGGGGGAAACAAATATTCAATGAAATAAAGAACTTTTAAATATTCCTGATGAAAAGACAAGAGCTAAATGAAAAATCTTACTCTCAAATTGAAAACTCAAGAGAAGTATAAAAAGGTAAACAGGAAAGAGAAATCAAAAGTCATTCAACAAGGTTAAACTGTTTAAATCCCTACACGGGAAGATAATACTACTCCTAAGAACTTCATTAAAAAGGCACTTAGAAGGAGTATACATAGAAGGCAAGTTGAATATGATGGGATGATATTTAAAATATAAAATTTAGAGGTGACAAAAAGGAATACATTGGGAGAAGGAGGAAGGGAAAATAGAATGGGTAAATTATCACACATAAAAGAGGCATGAGTGAAAATTTACAGTGGAGGGAAAGATGGCAGATGTGGGAAGGGGAACATGTGTACCTTACTCTCTTTGGAACTGATTCAAAGAAAGAAGAACATATTCAATCAATTGAGTATAGGAATCTACCATACCTTACAGGAATGTAAAAGTGGAAGAGGATAAGAGAAGGAATTTGAGATAGAAAAGAGTACAAATTGGGTGTTGTGGTACTCAGAATCTAAACAGGGAAATAAAATAGGAAGTAATATACAGTAATTATAATGACACAATCATTTTACAAGTTGGTCTAATAAAGTTCTGATTTCTCAAATACATAGACAAATAGCTGAATGCATAAGAATACAAGCCATTCCCCAATTGATAAATGGTTAAAGGATATAAACAGGTCATTCTCAAAGTAATGAAAGTTCCCTATCATCATGCAAAAATGCTCTACACAACTCTTAATTAGAGAAGCAAATTAAAATAAATCTGAGATACCACCACATATCTATCAGATTGACTATTATGACAGAAAATGAAAATGACAAAATCTAGAGGGGATATGGGAAAACTGAGGAACTAACACATTGTTGGAGGAGTTTATTGATACAACCATTCTGGAGGGCAATTTGAACTTTGCCCAAAGGACTATAAAATAATACATACCCTTGACCAGTAATACCATTCCTAGACTGGTATCCCAAAGATATAAATATATATATATATATAT
>NW_025367887.1:0-3628 GCF_016433145.1 Gracilinanus agilis | reverse complement strand
ATATATATATATATATATAATGTCAGAACTGTAAATGCAGGTAGATAACAATTAACTGGGATGTATCTTCTTAACTTGGCTATTTTCTACCTTCCAGGTTCCTTTGAACATTCAATGCTCAAAGAAAACTATATGGATAGAGCAAAGCTCTGATGCTCTGATGTTGATACATGAGCATCAAAAGCAAATACTTATGGAATAAAAATGTTAGTGCCTGAAGGGCCTTAAAGTCTGGCTCCCAGCAAATAGAGCCAAAGAATGAAACCTTGAGAACAGAATGGACAGCAGCTGAATTCACTGAGATAGAAGGAAATGGTGTGGTACCTACATGTGAACAATCAATCCTAGAGCCAGCAGGAGGTTTCACACAGCCAGAAATGAAGACAAACAGGGAGTGATGAACAGGAAGACCCAGAAGTCACTGGGGGAAAAGAATAGTAAGGGGAGAGAAGGGGGTAGGTACAAGATTAGGACACCAGACACACACACACACACACACACACACACACACACACACACACTTCCCCTTTTTCTCCTACCATGCTAACCTCCTAGCTTGGGCAGGATGTAGGTTCACCCTATAGAACCCTGAAACTCTGATCTTATCAAACCAGATTGCTTTGGCCTGGCAAAACTGGAAAAATTGTGAGAAAGGGAGTTTCCTCATTGGAAGTTCCCTACACCAATGGAATCAAATGCCTCTCAAAACAAAAACTAGACACAATCTCTTTTAACCACAGAGACTTGGATACACTGATAACAAGGACCCTCAGTATTGTATTCTGTTGGAGCAAATACTTTCTAGGAAGGAAATGGACCAGTGGGAGTGCATTCTGAGGAGGGCAGCAGGGACAATGATAGAATAGAAACCATGCCACTGAAGTATCAATTGAAGGAACTAGATATGTTTATCTTAGATTGGAGGAAATTAGGTAGGGATAAGACAGGATGGCTATCTTCAACTTGTCAAAGGGCCTTTCAGACAAAAACATAGAGGAGGGAATGGACTTGTTCAGTGTGTCTCCAGAGGGCAGAATAAGTGCAAGGTAGAAAGAGAAGAGGAGTAGATTTGGGCTCAGCCTTAGAAAAGACATCCTAGCAATTAGAGCTGTCCATCAGTAGATGTCTCTGGAAGTCTCTGGAAGTAATAGGTTGTCCATTACTGGAGGTCTTTGAGGGGAAAACTGATAGCCATTAGTAGGACAGTGAATATGATGCCTGTTGATCTGTGATTAGGATTTCAAATTTAATTTCAAATCCAATGTCCTTTCCCATGCATTAAAGATGCATCACATATCTCTGTTGATAAAATATATCCAGTCAGTTATGGAGCTTGTCCATTCTACCTTCATAACACATGTACCTCTAATATCTATTATCTTCTCTTCACTCACTCAGCCATCTCCCTAGTTTTAAGGCCTGAAGGATTCTTACTTGGGCAACTAGGTAGCATAGTGGATAGTATTGGTCCTGAAGCCAGGAAGATTCATCTTTCAGAATTCAAATTTGACCACAGAATACCTGTATGACCCTGGGCAAGTCACTTAACTCTGTTTGCCTTTATTTCTTTATCTGTAAAATGAGCTGGAGAAGGAAATGGAAAACCATTCCTAGTATTGTTATAAACAAAAGGGCCCTAGGGAGATGTATAGATGTACAATGATGTTGATGTATCCCTTTCTCTCTAACAGTTGTCCAAGAAGGACCCTTGAGAGGTTAAATAGATGGGGAACCTTTCCGGGTCCAACCTGGGGTTGGATAGATTATTATTGGGTTGTTGATTTGCCTTGGATGACATTTGGTATCTGACTGCATTTGACTCCCTCCCCAAGAGTCATGATATAAGGACCACTCAGGAAGGTACTTGTTGAACTTTCTTTATCTATAATCAGGGAAAGGATAAACAGGCAAGGATTGGGGATTGGAGACCCTATCAATCTATTATCTATAAACTAGTTGACAATCAGGACTGGAGGCTATTAATCAGGTGGAAACTGGAGATTTACTCTCTCCACTACCTCTGGCCCAGCCAGGCCACAGCCAAGCCAGAGTATAGGGTGTGCTATTGATGCAGCTGTGTTGGTGATCTTATTCTCTCAGCTTTCTCACTACCAGTGTTTGGTGATGCACTAGCTCTCCCAGTCTTTCAGGAAATATTCAGATCTATTCCTAACCTCCTCTTCATAGACCTCCCTGCCTCCCTTCACCACCCACTCAGAGATTTCCCAGTCCAGAGACTCCTGTCCAGAGACCTCCAGAGACCCAGAGAGACCCTTTCAAAGTGGCTGTCAGGAGTATATATACCAACCGATGTTTGCCCCTGGCTCACGGCACCTGGGAACATTCTGTGTCTTCCAACTGCCTTCCCTGTCATTCAAGGTGGCATTCATCACTTCCCAGATTATGAATATAACAGTATCTTTGCCAAAAAAAACCCAAGTGGGGTCATGAAGAATTGGTTATAACTGCAATACTTGAACACTACAGCAAGATGACTTCTTACTTGGACTACTTCAGTAGCCTTCTGATTGTCCTCAATGCCTCAGGACTCTCCCTTCCTTATAGATCTTCCATATAACTATCAAAGTAATATACATGAAGCACAGTTCTGATCATATCAAGGTTCTTTTAAAAAACATTTTATTTACATGCAAACAATAATTGTAAAAACAATTTTAACCTTTGTTTTTTTTTTAAATTTTGAGTTCCAAATTCTATCCCTCCTTTCTTTCACTCTCTTCCTTCCTTAGATGCCAAGGAATTTGATATAGGTCATATATGTGTAGCCATGTAAAACATATTTCCATATTAGCCATATTGTGAAAGAAAATACAGGCCAAAAAAAATAAACAAGAAAAATAAAGTTTTTCAATCTGCATTCAGACTCCAGCAATTTTTTTTCCTCTGGAGGTGGATTCCATTTTGTATCATGAATTCTTTGAAATTGTCTTGGATCATTGTTTTGATGAGAATAGCTAAGTCATGTATGGTTGACCATCTTATAATCTTGCTGTCACTGTATACTATTCAGCTGTCTGTGTCAATAAATTCTAATGGCTCCCTATTACCTCTGGGATCAAATACAAACTCTCCTGGCATTTAAAACCCATGGCACAGCTTCATGCCTCCAAACTTCTTTTCCAGTCCCATTAAACAATACTCCCATTCATGAAGGCTAATGTCCAGCCAAACTATTTCTCTTGCTCTTACACACACACAACCTTCCATCTCCTGTCTCCTTGCCTGGTGTCCCCCAAGCCTGGAATGAAATCCAACTTTTCTACCTCTTGGAATCCATCTTCTCTCCTACTCATGGGCTGACCTGGTCCAATACAATTTTTTTTATCTAATCTCAAATGAGCCTTCCTTCTGACATGGAAAGTCCTTAATTAATTTTAAAAATAACAAGCAGATTAATTT
Source organism: Gracilinanus agilis (assembly GCF_016433145.1). Classification (NCBI taxonomy): domain Eukaryota; kingdom Metazoa; phylum Chordata; class Mammalia; order Didelphimorphia; family Didelphidae; genus Gracilinanus; species Gracilinanus agilis. The sequence continues at coordinate 208 of NW_025367887.1, read as the reverse complement.
GTTTAAACTTGGAAAGATCTACATGAAATTATGAAGAGTAAAATGATCAGAACCAAGAGACCATATATGTAGCATCAAAAATATTGTTTGAAGAATGATTTTTCTATATCCACCTTCAGAGAAAGAAAGGATAAATGGAAACAAGTAAGTCATAGTTATACATATATATATATATATACACACACACACACACACACACATATATATA
>NW_025367886.1:0-2851 GCF_016433145.1 Gracilinanus agilis | reverse complement strand
TTTCTTATTTATTTTTTGGTTTGATTTATCTAGATCTGAAAGAGGAATATTTAGATCTCCCACTATTATGGTTTTACTATCTATTTCTTTCTTGAGCTCTGCCAGTTTCTCCTTTATGAATTTGGATACTATGCCACTTGGTGTATATATATTGAGCAATGTTATTTCCTCATTATTTATACTGCCTTTAATCAGGATGTAATGATCTTCCCTGTCTTTTTTAATCATATCTATTTTTAGTTTGGCTTTGTCAGAAATCATAATAGCCATTCCTGCCTTCTTTTTCTCATTTGATGCCCAAAAGATTTTGCTCAAGCCCTGAACCTTAAACTTGTGTATGTCCACCTGTCTCATATGTGTTTCTTGTAGACAACATATGGTAGGATTTTGGTTTCTAATTCACTCTGCTATTTGCTTCCATTTTATGGGCGAGTTCATCCCATTCACATTCAGAGTTATAATCATCAGTTTTGTATTTGCTGACATTTTCGTTTCCTCCCCTATTCCTACCCCTTCTCCTTAAACTATTTCCACTTGGTACAATTTAAATTAATATTTGTCAACTGGCTAACTGAATGTCTTACCCATTAGAATATGAGTTCATTGAGGTCAGGGTTTTTTTTTTGTCTTTTTTTTTGTATCCTCAGTACTTAATATAGTGCTTCACATAGGAGACTCTTAATAAATGTTCGTTGATGACTAATAAAAGAAATATTTAAAACCCCAAAATGTACATTGACAGAACACTTAAAACACAGCTCATAAATTCAAATATACTTTGCCACAAGGTTGATACTTAAAATATAAAAGACTTTATTTTTTGTTGTTTTTAAGAAAAATTATTAAAAAATATTTTTCCATGTTTACATGATTCATTTTCTTTCCCTCCTCTCTTACTTACCCCCTCCCAGAGCCAACAAGCAATTCTATTGGGTTGTACAAATATTGTCACTTGATACTTATTTCCATATTATTTATTTTTGCTATAGAGAGATCTTTTAAAGCCTAAATCCCGAATCACATACCCATATATACATGTGATTAGGGATGTCATATGTTTTTCTTTTGCATTTCTACTCCCATAGTTCTTTCTCTCAATGTGGTTAGCATTCTTTCCCATAAGTCCTTCAGGAATGTCCTGACTTGTTACATTGCTACTAGTAGCAAAGTCCATTACATTGGATTGTTCCACAATAAAACATGAAAGACTTTAGAGTATTGCTGAATATACATTTCCTCTTTACCTTAATATTTTCCAAACAATTCACTCAAGATCTGTTTCTTGTAAGACAGAAAGAGTATGGTTTTGTTCCTCTTTTTGAAAAAGGTTATCTATCTTCTACTCTGTTAGGGAGGTCACCCATTAGTAGACAAATTGCACCCTGATTCAGAACCTCTTTTCAAAAATTAAATTTTATTTTTAAATGCAAATGTCTTCTTTCCTTTTCAACTCCCTTTCCTCTTCATTGCCAAGCAAATAAATAAAACCCATGTTACAAACATGTAAGTCAAACAAAATAAATTCTGGCATTGGTCACATTAAAAGAGATTCAGTCAACATTCTGTATTCATCATCTCTCTATCAAGAGGTGGTTATCAAGTTTCAACATGAATCCTTTGGAATCCTGATTGGTCATTGATTGCATCGATTAAAGTTCCTAGATCTTTCAAAATTGTTTGTCTGTGTAGTATTGTTGTTACTGAATGAATTGTTCTCCTGATTCTGCTCATTTTACTCTATATTAGTTCATACAAGTCTTCCCAGGCTTCTCTGAAACTGTGATTTTTGTCATTTCTTATATTACCACTATACTCCACCATATTCATATACTACAACTTCTTTATCCATTTCCCAATTGACAGACACCTCTTTAATTTCCAATTCTTTGACACCACACATAAAAAAACTATAAATATTTTTATACAGATGAGTCCTTTCCCTCTTTCCTTAATATCTTTGGTGTATAGACTTAGTAGTAGTATCACTAAATCAAAGGATGTACCCACTTTAATAACTTTTGGGGCACAGTTCCAAATTACTTTCCAGAATGGCTAGAACTGTTCACAGTTCTACAAACAGTGCATTAATGTACCTCTTCCTTCCAACATTTGTTATTCTTTTTTTTAATCAACTTTTACAATAAGGTGAAACTTTGGAGTTATTTTATTTTTTCCTAATTATTAGTGAGGTAGAGTGCTTTTTCATATTGCTACTGATAGCTTGTATTTCTTCTTCTGAAAACTGCTTGTTCATATCCTTTGACCATTTATCAATCGGGGAGTGGCTTATTCTCATAAATTTTAGTCAGATTCTTTATATATCTTAAAAATGAAACCTTCATCAGAGAAACTTGATGCAATGATTTTCACTTCTCTTCTCCCCATTTACCTCTTCTCATTTTAACTGCATTGGTTTTATTTGTGAAAGAGCTTTTAAATTTCATTTTATCAAAATTGTTTACTTTATCTTGTGTTATCCTCTCTACAATACAAGATAAAATGGACAATCTATTCTCATCTCCCTTGCCTGGTCATGAACTTTACCCCTATCCAAAGATCTGGCAGGTAATTTCTTCTTTACTTCTATAGTTTCTGATATGGCACTTATTTTGGGGTGAGATACCTAGTTTAGGCCAGATTGCTTTCCAGTTTCCCAACAGTTTTTGTCCAATAATGAGTTCTTATCCCATAACTGGAATTTGTGGTTTATGAAATTCCACTAATCTCTTCCATTGATCATCTCTTCATTTCTTAGCCAGACTAAAATTGTTGGGTCTCCTTCATATATATATATATATATATGAAGTATATATATATGAAGTATATATATATATATGAAGTATATATATAT
>NW_025367885.1:0-9143 GCF_016433145.1 Gracilinanus agilis | reverse complement strand
CTCTCTCTCTCTCTCTCTCTCTCTCTCTCTGCAGAATGACTTTTTGCCTGTTTTATTTGTGACTTGTCTGTACGTTGGTCCTCCATAGCAAGCGCATCTGAACGGTCTGATGTAGGTGACTCCCAGCCTGGTCCTTCCCTTCTTCTAGGCTTCACTGCCTAGAACATAACATAACATAACACGTTATTCATACTTGATAAAGTAAATCCAGACCATATTGATCACTAATAATGCCGCATTGGCTTTCCTAGTGTTTGATTCCGTTTGATTCTGCCTAGATTTTAGCGGCGATGTCCGACTCCGGGAGATCCCAGCGGGCCAGGCCGCAGAAGAGTCGGGTCTGGCTCCAGGTGAGCCCGGAGCAGATAGGCAAGGACGCAGGACAGCTCCGCAGAGCTCGGCCTAAAGAACTGTTTCCTTAAGAAAAAGATACAGAGTAGCCCCGGGCAGGGCGGCGGTCTCAGCAGGCCAGAAAGAATTAGCCGCCAAGAGAGGGAAGGAAAAAAAAAAAAAAAAAAAAAAAAAAGGAAGAGGAGGGGAGAAGGGAGGAGGGAGCCGGCTGGCCAATCCCGCGGCAGGCCGAGCCGGCCAATCTGGAAGCGCTGGGCCGGGGCCTGCGGAGGGGGCTGGGCAGCTGCTGCGGCTCCAGCTGAGCGGAAAGCTCCCAGTCAGGCAAACTTGGTGGGGCGCTGCCATTGTGGGCCGTGCAAGTAAGTGAGTCACACCGAGCGGGTGGGCGCGATCGGCCGGGGGAGAGGATCGGGCCCTTTTCGGGGCCTCCCACAGCCCGTGGCCACCCTCCTGTTAGGTGTGCGGGGGGGCCCCCTCGGAGCGCACATACACACACACACATGCCCCCAAAGCGCTCCCCCACAAACACGTGCACCCCCACGCTCACGCCGGCCCCAAGGCCCGGGCTGCAGGCCTCTGCCGAGGCTGGAGAGTCCTGAATCCAGGAAGGCCACTGGCCGCCCTCCGCCCGGCTTTTTGCTAGGTCACTCCTCCTTTCCTTCTCTCTTCCGCCCCTCCTGAGCCGTGCGCAGCCCCCTCCCCGGGGTGCGTTATCTTCCGCGCTCCATTCTTTCCATCCTCCTCCTCTGGGCCCAGCTTCTCCTCTCTTTCTCCTCCATCTACCTTCTTTCCCCAGTTCCCTGATGAAGTGGCCTTTAGCCTTCCGGCCCGGAGAGCTAGGTTCAGATCCTGCTTCAGACGCTCAATGACAACCAGCCTCGGGGCTTCCCCGTGCCTTAGTTTCCTGATCTATAAAATAAGGACGCAGCCCTCAGTGGCCTTTGCAATTCCTTCCAGTTCCACATCAGAGCTCTTGGAATCCTTGTCCCTCCTCCCCAGGGCTCGGACCCCTCCTTTCCTTCCCCTTTCTTAAGGCAGAAAGAGCTAGATGGGGAATGAGGAGGAGGAGGAGGAAGAAGAGGAGGAAGAGGAGAAAGTGGCTTCAGATCCCATCCCCTCTACCTACTGCCTGTTTGACCTTGGGCAAGTCATAGATTGAGATCTTGAAGGCCAAGGAGGTCATCTGGTCCAACATCTCCCAGTTTACAGATGAGACAACTAAAGTCCAATGGGCTAGTGACTTGTTCAAGGTCTCACACACATATGAAATGGCAGAGCCAGCCAGGACTTCAGTCCATGTCCTCTGACCCCAAATCTATTGTTTTCTCCATTTCACTCTTCCTGCTTTGCTAGAGTCAGATAAGCTCTAAGGCTTTTCTGGCTCAAGTGTATAATCCTGATTCCTTTTCACCAGACTCCTACGTGTTTCCTCCTCTCTCTCTGTCTCTCTGTCTCTGCCTCTGTCTCTATCTCTGTCTCCCTCTGTCTCTTTCTGCCTCTTTGTCTCTGTCTCTTACCTTTACCTTCTGTCTTAGAATCTATACTGTGTACTGATTCCAAGGCACAAGAGCAGGAAGAGCTAGGTAATGGAAGTTAAGTGACTTGCCCAAGGTCAAAAATCTAGGAAGCATCTGAGATCACATTTGAACCCAGGACCTTCTGGTCTCCAGGCCAGGCTCTCTATCCACTGAGCCACCTTGCTACCCCTATATTCTCTCCTTTCTCAATGATTCCTAGATTACTTTTTTGAACTGCTCATTGCTCCTCACCCTCTTTATTCCCATCTTCTATTTACCCCAATATAGGCACCATTCCCTTCCCTTGTTTCCATAGTTAGGACATTAGGGAAGTTGCTGGCAGACTGACTGAGAGCCATTTCTCACTGCTTCATCCTAAGCACAGTCCTTTGTACACAGTAAGTGCTTAGTAAATGCTCACTGAATCAGATTGAAAGTTTGTGACTATCCAATATGTTTCCACACAGCCTGGGGTTTGTAGAATGAAACCATGCAAGGGAATAATCAGCCCTGGGCTCTATTTCTACTTCTGCCACAGTAGCTGTGAGCCCCTAGGCAAGTCATTTCCCTTCTCTGGAGGTCACAGTCTTCTACAAAATGAAGAGGTTGGGTTCTAGATAGCCTCTAAAGTCCTCATCAGCTCTGAATCTAGAACCCCATGATCCTAAATTACCACATTTTAGGGTTTCTAGTCCCAATCAAGTCTCCACTTAAATGTCACTTCATTCATGAAGCCTTTCTTCATCCCTCCAATTGTTAGGGCTCTCTTCTTCCATTTGAAACCTTATTTTTTATTTGTTACATAATCCGTATTTTTTTTAAACACATAAGGCCAGAGATGATGAGCTGGAAGAGAACTTGGAGGTCATCTAGTCCAACTCCCTCAGTTTTCAGAGGGGGAAACTGAGGCTGAGAGAGATGAAGAAATGTGGCCAGTGTCCCCCGAGACTGTCAGGCAGTCAAGTCAACAGGCACAGAGAGAAGTTAAAACTCTGTCTTCCTCTCTGCAACAGGGTCCTTTTTTATTGTATGATTTCACTTCCTTCCTCATCTGTAGATTCAACAGAATGGAAGATTCTTGTGGGCAGGAATTGTTTGGCTTTTCTTTTTGTCTTCTACCACCAAAGCCCAGTGACCTGCCCATAGCAGCTCCTTTAACAAGTCCTATTTGAATGAATGCAGGGATTTGGGAGACACCCAGGACACTGATAATAACTCACCTTTCTTTTGCAAAATTTGTTTCTTTACATAAATCCTGTCTGGTAGTATGAGTATTCATATTTTTATTTTATCATATATTTATATCATTTATTATATCATTATTATTATAATTTATTATATTATCATATATTTATTTTTCTAGATGAGGGCATTAAAGGTTTAAGAAGTTAAATGACTTGCCCCCTGGATAGAGAGCTGGGCCTGGAATCGGTTCAAATTTGACTTCAGATAGTTCCTAACTGTGTGATCCAGAGCAAGTCAATTAGCTTCTGTTTACCTCCATTTCCTCACTTGTAAAATGGGTAAAATAATAGCACGTTCCTTCCATTGTTGTCGTGAGGATCAAATGAGATGACAGTTGTATAGCATTTAGCAGTGCCTTGCACAGAGTAAACACTATATATAACTGTTGGTTATTTAATATTTTTATAATTATTAACATACCTTGTAAGTTTCTGAGATGGAATTCCAGCAGATCTCCTGATTCTGAGTCAGCACGCTCTCCATTGTACCACTTTCTTCCCCTGTTGAGTCTCCTTTCCAGTCCCCTTACAGATGTTGCAAAATTAAAAAAAAATCCTGAATGTAGGACCACCAAAAAAGTCTTGTTTCTGTTTTTGTTTTTGTTTTCCCAGTGTGGACTCCTTCACTCATTTTAATATACATCGACCAGGAAATAAATATGGCTCAATTTTGGGGGTTAAGAATCAGAGGACAGCCATTATAAACATATTGTTATAGTAGCAAGAAAAGTTGAAGCAAAGAAAAGAAGATGAAGTCATTGGGAGAAAGTATCCCTTGGCTAGTTTGGGCTGCAAGATTAGATAATGGTAGTTGTTCTCTGGGATGACTGTACTTTGTGGTTTTGAGAGGGTAGGAGAAGTAAGCCATTTATCTCTCTAATAGGAGGGATGTGAAGAGCCCTAGCTGGGGAGGGAGAGCATTAGAGGCATGGGGAACAGCCAGTGTACTAGTAGGGAGCCACTTACATTTATTGAGCAGGGAAGTAACGGGATCAGACTTACACTGGAGGAAAACCACTTGGCCAGTTGAGTGGAGGATGAACTGAAGTAGGGAGAGATGAGGTAGTGTGACCATTTGGGAGGCCATTAAAATAGTCTAGGGAGAGCTGATGAGGATCTGCAACAGAATGGTGGCTGTGTGTTTGGAGAGAAGGTCGTATGTTCAAAACTTGTTGGAGAGAAAGAAATGACAAGATTTGGCTTGACAATGACAATTGATTGGCTATGTGAGGTGAACAGAAATGAGGAATTGATGATGACTATGAGCTTAGGTGACTGGGAGGATGATGGTGTCCTCCACACAACCAGGGAAGTTCAGAAAAGGAGAGGGTTTTGGGTAAGAGGTAACAAGTTCTGTTTTGGAGGTTTTGAGTTTGATTTTGCCATAGATTGGGGCAGTGTGTCCTTGAGGACAGGAGTCAGAGAGGGGAGGATATCCAGCATTACTTTGTTTTACCACATTATCAATGTGTGTGTATCACCTATGTTATATGTGTCACATTTGTTCCTTATAGAATAATATTCCATCATATCTTTGTTACTGCAATTTATTTAATTATTCTTCAATTGGTGGATATGCACCTTTTTTTGCTACTATAAAAATGCTGTTCTGATTTTTTTTTGGTCCTCTGAGACTTTTCTATCTGTCTTATATCCTTTTGTGACTAGTAGCAGGGTAAGTGGATCAGATGATTCAAGAGAGATTTACAAGTAGACACGTGCGTGGGTTAAATCCATACCTGGTAATTAAAGGAAGTTAGGAATGTTGGAAGGTATGTCTCTGACCCTGTGAAGTTAATCTTATGGAAAATGATCCTGTCCTTTCAGAAACTGGTTGTTGGTACCACTGTTGGTGAAAAAATGATCAACTTCTATTGCAGCCATTTTTATGTCCTAAATAACAATCTATAATATCAGCCTCTCTCTCTCCTAAAACAATGCCCTGATTCTTTTTTTTTTTTTTAGTTTGGACCTTGGTGTTGTTACCTTTATTTTTATTTGAAAGATTTTATTTAATTAATTGATTTAGAATATTTTTCCATGGTTCCATGATTCATGTTCTTTCCCTCCCCTCCTGTAGCCAACAAGCAATTCCACTGGGTTTTACATGTGTCATTGATGCAGACCTATTTCCATGTTATTAATATTTGCATTAGGGTGATCGTTTAGAGTCTATATCCTCAATCATATCCCCATTGACCTATTGATCAGGCAGTTGTTTTTCTTTTGTGCTTCTGCTCCCATAGTTCTTTCTCTGGATGTGGATACATTCTTTCTCATAAGTCCTTCAGAATTGTCCTGGATCATTGCATTGCTTCTAGTAGAGAAGTCCATTACATTCAATTGTGCCACAGTGTATCCATTTCTTTGTAAAATGTTCTTCTGGCTCTGCTCCTTTCAATTCCTGGAGGTCTTTCCAGTTCACATGGAATTCCTCCAGTTCATTATTCCCTTTGAGCGCAATAGTATTCCATCACCAACAGATACCACAACTTGTTCAGCCATTCCCCAAGCGTAGAGCATCCCCTCATTTTCCAATTTTTTGCCACCACAAAGAGCATGCAGTGCCCTGATTCTAAAGCTTACCTCCCTCAACGTTATCTTAGTGGAGAAATCAAAAAAGAAGAAACAGATGAATCATTCTCCTAAAGAAAGAATAGAAATTAAAAAATGGCCAGAAAAATGAATAAACATATTGAAAAAGTCTGTTCAATGGAGTGTTCCATTGAACTTACAGTCTCCCAACTTTTTTTTAAAAAAGGAAGAAGATGCATTCTTATTTTGCTTCTTTAGGACTAAGTTAGGTCATTATCATTTCAAAACCTTCAATGGAAAGAAAATTGTCATTTTTATTATGTATATAATTTTCCTGGTTTTGTTTACTTCTGTCTGTATCCATTCCTTCATTTTCTTATGTCTGTAAAATAATTCCATTATATTTATGTATGTACCATAATTTTTTAGGCATCTCTGAATTGTTGGGCATCTGCTTTGATCCTAGTTTTTTGATATTAAAAAAAGTACTACTCGAAACTGTTTTGAGTGTATTGGTAATTGAACTTCTTAGGAATGTCTTCCTAACAGTGGGACAACTGAACTGAAGAGGATGGCCATTTTAGTCTTTTTCTTAGCACAATTCTTAGTTGCTTCCCAGAAGGGTTGGGCCAAATCATAAATCCACCAAGGGCATATCTGTGTGCCAGTTTTTCCACAGTCCTTTAGCACTTAACTTTTCTCTCTTTGCCAATTTGCTAAGCTGTGCAGTAAAACTTTTGACTCATACTTTTCTTATTATTAGTGATTCTGAGGATTCTTTCATAGGATTGTTAATAGCTTCTAATTCTTTGGAGAATTGTTTATAACTGAGTAGAAAATGAAAAATGGGGAGCATAGAAGGCAGTGAGAAAGCTGCTTATTGTGCATGACATAGATGAAGTCCATTCATCATCTCTGACTGGTTGATTTCTGCTGTCTTATAATTCAAAGTACATACGGTTCCATGGCATTGGGCGTTTTCTTGACTGACAGCTATCATAACTTTTAAAAAAATTCTCTTTTATTTCTGTGAACTTTGTAAGCATTAACAAACATGAACATTTCCTTATCATGCCTTCTTCTATGCTTTTGTCAAGAATTTTGTTATCTACTATATAGTACAGTGGGAATACTATTGAATACGGAGAAAGAATTTGAATAATAATTCCCTTTCCTCTTCCTACCTGTATGATCTTGAATAAGTCATTTATTGTCCACTATATATTTTTTTATCTGTAAAATAAATAGGATTTGAGCTTGCTGACCTCTAACTTCTCTTCCAGCTTTCAAACTATGATCTTGTTCCTTAACTTCTCTGGGCCTCTGTTTCCTCAAGTATAAAATTAAAGGGTTATATTAGATGGCCTCTAAGGTCCTTTCCAGCTTCAGTTCTATGATCCTATGGTGAAAAGTCTTTCTTTTCTTAGCTAGAATTGTCCTCTGATGTTTGACATGAATCCACCACTATTTAGCAACTCATTCATTTTCCTTGTAAATGATGAAGCTCCTCAGACTTGGTGTTACCTTGGCATAGCCTTCAAAAACCCAGTCACTGCTGCCTTCCCTGAAGAGAGCCAGGATTGAGGAATTAATGAAGGGTAAGGTTGCCCTTTGCAAACTTTAAAGGGTTGGTTTTAAGTGCTGTGATCTATACCCTTATCTCCCTTTAACAAGTTCTATCTGTATTTGTCCTCATTCCCCAAGAATTGTGACAGTGCCTTGTTCCAGGAATGGCAGGCTCTCCTGCAATATGTTTTATCCTTGAGGCTTCATTCCTTAGTTCTGTCACTTTTACCCCTGAAATTACAATTCAAGATGGAACAAGTGGGGCCAACACTGAAATGGGCCAGAGAACCAGACCTGCATCTGGGAGGGAATTGTTACAGAGGAAGGGGTTTTGCAAACTTCAATGAAAAATTGATCTTGTTGTCTTACCTAGAACTGGCCTGAGCTTGCTAGAGGTAATTATGGCTAGTTGGATTGCTTGTGTGTTGCATCCATTGGTGGCTTTCTGGTAAGAGCTAAGTGAAATGGATTTCATCCAGGATGCTAATTGCACATAATACTGTTCCAAAGGGCAGACATCCTTAAACTTTGTTTATTTTCTGACTTTTTTTAGCTATTCTAGTAGAGCTTATGGACCCTTCTCAGAATGCTTTAAAAAATTATATATATTTTTTCAATCAGCAAAAGTTTATCTTCTATTCCTTCCCCTCCTCCTTCCCATTTTAATCAAAAGAAAAACAAAATCTCAGTTACAAACACGTATAGTTAAGCAAAATAAATTTCTTCATTGGCCACATTCAACAGTATCTTTCATTCTGCATTCCAAGTTCTTTATCTCTTTGTCAGTAGGTGGCTACCATGTTTCATCATCAGAACTCTGGAACTGTAGTTGGCCATTAGACTGATCAGACTTCTTAATTTCTATTTATCCCATTATATCAGTGTATAAATTGTTGTCTTGATTCTACTCACTTCACTCTGTATCAGTTCATGCAAATCTTCTCAGGTTTCTCTGAAACTATTCCTGTCAACATTTCTTATAGCATAATAGTATTCCATTCAATTTGCATACTATAACTTGTTTGGCCATTCTCCACCCTCAGATTCCTATTTTTGCCACCTCAAAAAGAGCTAAATATATTTTCTACATTCTTAGAGTTTGTTTTGCTTAGGAATAATCTCTCCCTTAATTCATCTTTGTTCTGATTTTTCATTCTGCTTTCTCTCCATAGCATTCTATTTCTCTGTTGAGTGAGATGTATTTCTGTACCCAACTGAGTATTTTCCCCTCCATTGAGCAGTTCAGAGTCATTCAAGTTGGCCGTTTCTCCTCCCTTTTCTTTCTTCTTATATATAGATAATATATACTTTTCTTTAGCCTTCCTTTCTTTTAGTCTTTTGGAAGTGTTTGAACACTTAGAAGTATTTAAACTTCAAAATTTCTCTTTAGCTGTGGTATTTTAATCAGGAATGTCTGGATATTTTCTATTCCATTGAAAATACTTTTTTTCCCATGAGGGATTTTATTTTTTCTGGTTATGTTATTCTTAGCTATCATGTAGTACAGTGATTCCCAAAGTGGGCACCACTGCCCCCTGGTGGGTGCTGCAGCGATCAAGGAGAGCGGTGATGGCCACAGGTGCATTTATCTTTCCTATTGATTGCTATTAAAATTTAAAAATATTAATTTCCAGGGGACTAAGTAATATTTTTTCTGGAAAGTGGGTGGTAGGCCAAAAAAAGTTTGGGGACCACTGATGTAGTATTTTTTGACTTCTTTAATGTCACCTTCTAAGCTTTGTGCTTCTTTATAGTGGTGGCTGCTGAATCCTGTGTGATCCTGGCTATGATTCCTCAATACTTGAATCTGGCAACTCCCTTTCTTTCTCTCTTTCTCTCTTTCTCTCTTTCTCTTTCTTTCTCTCTCTCTCTCTCTCTCTCTCTCTCTCTCTCTCTCTTCCTTCCTTCCTTCCTTCCTTCCTTCCTTCCT
>NW_025367884.1:0-9158 GCF_016433145.1 Gracilinanus agilis | reverse complement strand
CTTTCCTTCCTGCCTTCCTCCCTTCCTCCCTTCCTTCCTTCCTTCCTTCCTCCCTTCCTGCCTTCCTTCCTTCCTGCCTTCCTAAATATATATGGCCTTGGGCTATATGTTGAGGGAGATAAAAAGTTCAGGGGAGGCCTGGGCAAGTCACTTGACCCCCATTGCCCACCCTGACCACTCTTCTGCCTTGGAGCCAATACACAGTATTGACTCCAAGATGGAAGGTGAGGGTTTAAAAAAAAAAGTTCAGGTGAGGCATAATTCCTGTCCTGGCAGACCCTGTAAACTAGCCTTTCTCTGCCATTGTCTGCAGCCTTCAAGCGGTCCTCATCTCCCATCTCCCTACAGCCAGGCTCTCGCTTATTGGTCAGGACTTAGCCTGGTGGGTTAGAGGACGGGCTCCAGCCACTCCAGGGAGGAGAGCCCTTTGGGGGCAATCTTGGTAACATGCAGGGGTGTGACGAAGCCGGCGCGTCCAAACTCGGTTGTGAAGCCTTCAGGGTGAGCATTGGTGCCTTGGAAAATGGCAGACATCACACCTTGGAGGTCGACTGCCTTACCGTCTCGAAAGGATCCCGTCTCTTCTGATCTCGGAAGCTGAGCAGGGTCGGGTCTGCTCGGTACTTGGATAGAAAACCCCTGGGAATACCTGCTGCTGTTCGCTTGAATTCTTTTTGGGGAACCAGGAGGCGAGGTGGCGAGAGTCCTGGGCTTGGAATCAGGAAGGCTTATCTTCCCGAGTTCAAATGTGACCTCAGACACTTACGAACTGTATGACCCTGGGCAAGTCACTTGACCTTGTTTGCCTCCGTTTCCTTATATGCCAAATGAACTAGAGAAAGAGATAGCAAACCAGTCCAGTAACTCTACCAAGAAAACCCCAAATCAGGGCATGGAGATTTGGGATCCACCAAAATGACTGAACCGCACAAAGTGGGGATCGATTCATTGTTTTGTGGTTGGACTCGACTTAAGAAGGCGAGGGAGACAGTGTTAGTGTTAGAGTAGAAATGAGAGTAGGATCGAATAGAAATTATAAGTGTGGCTGGCCTTTTGGAGGGCTGATTGTTAAACATTTGCCCACGCCTTCCTGGGATCGCCTTCATTTTGTTGAATTCACCAAAGATTTGCGAAGTACCTTCTTCCTGTGTGCTGTTTTCTGTCCTGGTGCTAGAATTTAAAGTGCGGGAGTATGTAGTGAGAGACCACCTAGATGCTGTGCTCCAGGAGCTCACCATCCCACCAGGAACGGTGAGAGGAGGGAGGAAAATAAAGGAAAAGGATAGCAGGTAAAGGATAAAGGAAAAGGAGCCGGAGGGGCTTGGGCTATACGACTTTCGAGGAAGGAGATCTCACTGTCCTTGGAGCCAATTAAGAAAGGTCTACAGCAGGGATGGCAAACGCTTTAAAGAGGGGCCAAAGGAAAGGAGATGCTCATCTGTCAGTCTGTTTCTAAGGCGACTCTTTCGAAGTTTCATATTGTATCCTACTGATTGTATTCATCAGATTAGGAATAATGTCGCCTGGCCGGATAGAACATTTCAGGGGGCTGTAGTTTGCCCATCACTGGTCTACAGCTATTTTTTCCAGTTGATGCTAGAGAGATTTGGCCTCAACTTCATTAATCCTAGTTGCTACATAAAATAAAAATCTTTACCTTCCATTTTACAGTCAGTACTATGTGTTAGTTCCAAGGTAAAAGAGCAGTAAGGGCTGGGTAATGGGGGTTAAGGGACTTGGCCAGGGTCACCCAGGTGGGAAGTACCTGAAGCCAAATTTGAACCCAGGACCTCCTGTCTCCAGACCTGGCTCTCAATCCACTGAGCCATCCAGCTGTCCCCAGTTGCTACTTTAAAAAAATGTAGGGGCAGCTGGGTAGTTCAGTGGATTGAGAGCCAGGCCTAGAGACAGGAGGTCCTAGGTTCAAATCTGGCCTCAGACACTTCCCAGCTGTGTGACCCTGGGCAAGTCACTTGACCCCCCCCCCCCCATTGCCCACCCTTACTACTCTTCCACCTATGAGACAATACACAGAAGTTAAGGGTTTAAAAAATGTATATAGATAATAACTTGACAGTAGGATAGAAAGGCTCTTGTTGACATCCTTTTCCTGCCTGCTGAAGACCCTTGTCCTAGAGCCTTGGAGCTGGAGGGAGGAGCCCTGGAAGCCTTTTCCCATTAGCTTTTAATTGATTAGATTAGCTCATTGTCAGGAGAAAGTGACCCTGTAAGAAGAAAGAGAGGATCTGGAGGGAGAAGGGAGGAGGGAAGGAAGCTTGGGGGATGGTGGAGAGCAGGATTGCTGGGAGGAGCCGTAGCTAAGAAGAGGAGACTCTCGTGGACTCCTCAGTTCTGTGGGTGGTGATGGAGGGAGGGTTCTGGACCTGAGGGCTAGTGCCTTCTAGACAGGGGATGCTTTATCTTGTTCTCTGATGTTAATCCCCAAATCTTAGTCTGAAGGCCTCCAGCACCACCTCATACCCTGTATCCAGCCCAGTGTATTCCTTTCTCACCTTCACCTCTTATGAATTCCTTTCTTCAAGACACAGAGCTGTGTGGCCCTGGGCAAGTCACTTAGCCCCCATTGCCTAGCCTTTAACTGCTCTTCTGCCTTGGAACTAATTCTTAGACAAAAGGCAAGGATTAAAGAAAAAGGCTCAGACCAAGTACCTTCTCCTACAGGAAGCTTGCCCTGATTCTTGCCTACCACCACCACTGCTTTTGTTTGCATGTGACTGCTTTGCATTGTATCTGAATATATATGGGCTTTAGAATGTACAGGCTCTGTTTTGTGTCTATCTTTGTTACTTTGAGGGCAGCTAGGGGATAGAGTGCCTGCCCTGGAGTCAGGAAGATCCAGCCTCAGAGTTCAAATCCAGCCTCAGGCACACTTCCTAGCTGTGTGACCCTGGTCAAGTCATTTCACCCTGTTTGCCTCAGTTTCCTCCTCTGTCAAATAATGAACTGGAGAAGGAAATGGCAGTACCTTTGCCAAGAATATTCCAAATTGAGTCACAAAGAGTCACTCATGACCAAAACAACTGAACCACAACAAATTGTATCTCCAGCACCCAGAACAGGGCCCAGCCCACAGTAAATTCTTTCTTTCTTTTTTTTTTTAAACCCTTAACATCTGTGTATTGACTCATAGGTGGAAGAATGGTAAGGGTGGGCAATGGGGGTCAAGTGACTTGTCCAGGGTCCCCACAACTGGGAAGTGTCTGAGGCCAGCTTTGAACCCAGGACCTCCCGTCTCTAGGCCTGGCTCTTAATCCACTTAGCCACCCAGCTGCCCCCACATAGTAAATTCTTAATAATTGTTTATTGTTAGATTTTTTTAAATTCATTTTTTAAAAACCCTAATATCTTTATATATCCTTCTATATTAATTTTTTTATTTGTTACAGGGCTAGGCAATGGGGGTTAAGTGACTTGCCCAAGGTCACACAGCTAGGAAGTATCTGAGGCCAGATTTGAACCTAGGACCTCTCTAGGCCTGGCTCTCAATCCACTGAGCCATCCAGCTGCTCCCTATTGTTAGATTAATGGATTGAATAAATTGCTCAGGTACAGTTTTTGTCCGGTATGTTCATACCAGTGCACTGGTCCATAATAGATTGCCCCTCTGGCTAGAACTGGATTAGCAAGACCCAAATTCAAATCCAGCCTCAAAAATCTGGGCCAGTTATTAAACCTCTATCAGCATCAATCCCCTCATCTTAAAATAAGGATTCTAATAGCATCTACCTCTTAGATGTTGTGGGGGTAAAATGAGATATTTGTCAGGTGCTTTATAAATTCTAGTTACTATTATTGTGTTGTTATTAACGAGAGTCTAGACAACAGGTGATCTTCATCCATTTGGTTTTCCTTGTGCAGATGGTTCGACTGAACTCTTTTGTGTACTTCTGGGCTTGTTTTCAGAAGCTAGGCATTCTTCCAGAGCTTGACGAAGTTGGAAAGAGGAGAGGATAGAACCCTTTTTTTTTGACTTGGACCTGGGCTTGATGTGCCAGGGACGGGCACGTCTTTTACCGAAGGGTCTTCCCGTATTCTGTGCCCCACTTGATATGAACAAGTAGACGATTGAGCTGCTTCTGGTTTAAGGAGTCTTGTGATTTTCAGCGGACGGACCTGGTGGGAGGTGCCCAGCTGGAAGGGTGCCTTGGAGGTGCCATTTTCTCCCATTGAGTTGAAGGCTCCTTTTGAGTCAGCACACTTGAAAGCACGGTGGAATCCGGCATTCTCTGCACATTTCAGTCAATCGTGTGACTGTCGAGACGTGGTCGCCTGTGGAATATCATTTGTGAAAGCTTGGCTCTCACAGAGGAGAAAGAAAATCATTGAGCTTTTGTGGTTTGCACTCTTCACCCAAATGGAGGATTTTGCAAAAAAAAAAAAATCTTCGGTTCTGAGGAAAGCCAGGCTGTGGGTGCAGTATGGCAGATCTATCATTAGGGGCACATCTAGATAGAGGGGAAAGAGAAAAGACCTTAATATAGAGTCAAAGAACCCGGGTTCAAAGCCTGCCCAAGCTAGATAACATTTTTGTGTGTAATGGGACCAATAATGATCCAGCTTTATCTCACAGGGACATTGGGAGGTTCAAATGAGAGTCAGCCAGTCACCAAGGATTTATTGTTTGTGGTGTTCTGGGTACTGTGCTAAGGGCTGACAATATAGATAAAGTGCTTAATAGAAATTTGAGCCATTATTGTTGTTAGTATTATTACTTGCTCATCTGCACATCAAGAAAGAAACATTGATGAATCTTTATCAGAGAAACTTGTGTTTCTTGGGAATTCCAGATTGCCTACTCCGGAAACTCTCTTGGGTCTTGTTGTTAGGTTGTTTTTATTCATGTCTGACTCTTGAATCCATTTTGAGGTTTTCTTAGCAGAGATATGGGAGTGGTTTTCCATTTTATTCTTCAGCTTATTTTACAGGTAAGGCAATTGAGTTAAGTGACTTGCCCAGGGTCATACAACTAGTAAGTGTCTAATGCTGGATTTGAACTTAGGTCTTCCCAACTCTAGGCTCAGCATTCTATCCTCTAGGCCACCTAGCTGGGTCATACTATCAATTAATCAGTCAGTCAATAAGCATTTATTAAACACTGAGTGCTAGGTATGGTGTTAGATTCTATGAGCTTCAAAGTTAATATTCAATATCTCCAAATATTATATTTAACAAGATTTATTAATAATAACTTGAAGAAAAAGAAAATTTTAAAAGCTAGAGTAAGAAGTTTGCTAACCCAGCCATGCATGTGGAAAAAAAGCGAGGGAGGAGTTATAGAACTATGTAAACAATAACATAAAGACACACATAAACAAAAAGGGAAAAGGAATTTTGGGATGAGGAAAGAATTCTGGAAGATGTAGTCCAAGGGTTCAAAATTTTTTCTAACTATTCTGAGAATTCAGTGAAAGGCAAATAGAATCCCTGTCCTCAAGGAGCTTCAGTCTAACGGGGGATGACAATACGTTCACAACTATGAGCATACAAATTAGCTACAGAATTAGATGGAAGGTAATCTCAGAGGAGAAGGCATTAGCAGCTGGAGGGACCAAGAGAGATCTCCAGCAGAAGGTGGGCTCTAAGATGAGACTTGAAGAAAGCCAGGGAAGTTGAGGTGGAGTTGGAGGGATGGCATCCCAAGCAATAGGGCATGAGCAATGCAGGGTCTTGGAGTTGGGAGATGAAGTGTCTTATGGGGAACAGCAGAAAGGCCAGTAGAATTGCACCATAGAGTGTGTGGGAAAGAGTCATGTGTAAGAAGACTGGAAGGAGGGACAGCAAGGTGGCTCAGTGGATAGAGTGGCCAGCCTGAAGATGGGAGATCCTGGGTTCAAATTCTTAGCTGTGTGTCTTGGGGTAAGTCCCTTAACCCCCATTGCTTAGCCCTGACCACTCTTCTACCTAGGAACCAGTATACAATGTTGATGGAAGAGAAAGATTTTTTTAAAAAAGGAGAGGAAGAAGCCAGGTAGAGAAGGGCTTTGAGTACCAGCCAGTGGATGGGCAGTGCAGAAAGACATCTG
Source organism: Gracilinanus agilis (assembly GCF_016433145.1). Classification (NCBI taxonomy): domain Eukaryota; kingdom Metazoa; phylum Chordata; class Mammalia; order Didelphimorphia; family Didelphidae; genus Gracilinanus; species Gracilinanus agilis. The sequence goes on along the minus strand of NW_025367884.1, from coordinate 3,114 downwards.
ACCCACGTCCTAACTCTGAGCCTCCTGGCACCATTGATAGCTGCCAGCCCTTCTTCTCTCCACCCCTGGCTTTGTGGGCTCTTTTGCTTTCCCTCACCCTACTACCATCCCAGCCAGTTTACAAAGGCTCTTGGAATGTGAGTTATGTTAGTATTGTTGTTTTTTGCCCCTTTACCATCACTGGGGCCAGGAGTTGACCTCTCCTCTGATTAGAGCACAACCCCATCTCAGCTTGCTGTCTTTTGCTCTTATTTCATTTTTTTCCCTCACAATCCGAACCATTGCCTTTGCAGCCAGCCCTGCCTAGGGGCCTCACCTAGAGCAGACATGGGTCAGCCAGTGTGTGCAATTCTCTCATTTTGTTTCTCTGGATCAGATGTCTTTCGAAATAGGGGTAGGTGATGTTCTATGTATTCTCCATAATTTTTGTGTTCAGGAAGAGAGGTCTGGGGTTTGAAAAATGGATGTGACTGTCCCACTTTCCTCTGCTCTGCTCAGATCACATCTAGAAAGATGTTATCTATTTCTGGGCATTTGATTTTATGAGTGATATTGATAAGTTGGGGCAGGTAGATGGTGCAGTGGATAGAGTGCTGGACCTAGAATTAGGAAGACGAGTTCAAATCTGGCTCCCAACACTGACTAGCTGTGTGACCCTAGGCAAGTCATTCCACCCTGTTTGCCTCAGTTTTCTCATCTGTAAAAGACATTAGAGAAGGAAAAGGCAAACCACTCCAGTATCCCTGCCAAGAAAACTCCACTCTTTTATGGAGTTACAAAGAGTTGGACACAGCTGAAATGACTTAACAACAACAAAACTGATAAGTTGGAGGATGGCTAGGGTGGTGAGGGATCACAGAATTGAAGGGGAAGGCCCCTTAGATGGAATCAGACTCTTGTATTTAACTGAGTTCCCCCAAAGTGAAATCACTTGCCAAGTATCGTTGGGGATCAGAAGCAAGATTCAGATCTGTAATAGTTAAAAGGGAGCCAAATTATAATAATTAAAATTAAATTATGAGTCTGTTAGTATCTTTAACAATTTAGTTTAATCAAAGTAGAGATAGTAAAGAGAGGGAAATATAGGAAAGAGGTAGGGAGCAGTTTAGCTAAGTACCCTGATTGAGTTCTGATGGAATGAAATTCACCTCTAACATAAAGTCCAATCTTCAGTCAGAAGAGCTTGAGAGTCTCTTTAGCAAGAGTCCCCAGAGCAAACATCTCCCTTCAGCAAGAGTCACCAGTGCAGTAGTGTCTCCAGCAAGAGTGTCACCAAGGCAAGAATGTGTATTCAGCCCTCTGAAAACGCCTTTAGGAGCCATTTTCTCCACTAGCTCTCCCATGTCACATCTTAGGAACCAATCATAGTTCCTTAATTTGCCTGGTACCACCCTGGTTGGGGGGAAGTGCCTGGGGGATCAATTACCTGTCTCTTTAATTTCAACTTCCTTTCACTGTGAGCGTGTGTATCCTTGTACATTTCAAAGGACTTCGGTTCCCTGATTGATTAAATTAAAAGGGAGGGGAATTCCAAGTCCCTGGTTGATTAAATTAAAACAAAGGGAGGTGAATTCCAATTTCACAGACCCAAAGCCCTCAGACTCTAACATCTCCCCTCCAACCAATGGATCACGTTGGCCTCATGATCATGAAACCATATTTGTAAGCACATGGTTAGCTTAGAAAACAGAAGGCTTTGGAGGAATATGAGGGACATCTTGGACTTCCCATGAAGAAGGATTAAACTGGCTTAATTTGGCCAGAGAAGATGAAAGGAAGAGAAAGGATATCAATCAGTTAGAGGAAAGCCAATTTTATGAAAGAAGATAGAGGATATGCCAAAGGAACTGGGGGTGTTTGTCCTGAGGGAGAGAAAAAGCATCTTTAAGTATCTGAAGGGTCCTTGTGTTGGAAGTGGGATGAACCATCTTAGTCTGCTTGACCTTCCTGTGAGTTGAATGAAGAACCATGGAAAGAAGCCTTCTTAGATGTGGGGACACAACTTCCTCCCTTTGAGAACTGTCCAAAAGGGGAAGAGGCTCCCTGCAGAGATCATGGGATCCCCTTCCTGGGGCGTGAGGCATCATCAAACAAAGACCTCGATGGATAGATTGGAGAGAGGCCTATTTTTTTCCATGTACAATTTAATCTAGAGGTTCCAGGAGAGCCTTCATAGCTCTGAGAGTGTGCGATTCGGTATCTCTAACAGTGAAATATAGAGAGGCAACTGCTGTGGTGGTGGGGGGGCCCTTTTACCAGGGTACATCAGCATTTGAGGCCCCAGAGAGTTGCCTAGAGTTGAGGTGCCAAACTGGGCACTTTGAATGTGACAAAAACCAGATACAAATATAATTGAGAAATAGTTAACAAAATAAATAAAAATACGATCGATTAGAGTTAATGCTAATTTGTGATTTTCTGAGGCAGTATGCTTACATAGGGTTTGGGGGCTCTGTGTCTATTTGAGTTTGATCTCCCACTGAGCTGGAGCCCTAAGAATCCAGATTTGCCCAGGGCCCTTCCTACACAGCCAAAGGGGGACTCAATCCAGGCTTGGGACACTTGGAGGCCATTCTCTGTCCACTGTGCTGTGCCACCTTTCACATACAGGGAAATTTAAGAGGAGGTTGTAAACATTTAGTTTAATTTTTTTTCCATTCTGAATTCTTTTCCTACCCCCTCTCCCACCTGTTAAGGCAAGAAACACAAAGCCATTAGAAATGTGAATAGTCCATGCAAAGTTACTTCCCACAGTGCCATGTCCCCCCACAGGCTCCCCCCCAAAATGGAAAAGAAAGAAAAAGGAAGAAATATATGAAAATGTTTATTCTGTATCTCAGTTCATGGAATATCCATCTGGAGTTGGGTAACATGTTTCGTCATGGGTCCTCTGGAATTGTGGTGGGTCCTTGTGTGCAGCAGAGTTCCCAAGGCTTTTGCAGTTGATTCTCTTTGTTTTATCTAAGAGTAAGTTGTCCTCCGGGTTGCGCTCCCTTCCCTCTTCATCAGTTCATACACGTCTTCCCAGGATTCTCTAAAGCCATCCTCTTCATCATTTCTTCAACATGCCGTTACATTCATTTATTTATATTATATTTTAAAATATATATTTAT
>NW_025367883.1:0-5572 GCF_016433145.1 Gracilinanus agilis | reverse complement strand
CCTTCCTTCCTTCCTTCCTTCCTTCCTTCCTTTCTTCCTTCCTTTCTTCCTTCCTTCCTTCCTTCCTTCCTTCCTTCCCTCCTTTCCCCCTTCCTTTCTTTTTAAAACTGTTACCTTCCAGCTTAGCATCTTAAAATGGGTGCTTAGTATCAGAGTTCCAAGACAGAAGGGTAGTAAGACCAGGCAACTGGAGTTAAATGAGTTGTCCATGGTCACACAGTACCTAATGTCATATTTGAACCCAGGAACTCCTGTCTCCAGGCCTGGCTCTCTATCCACTGAGCCACCTAGTTGCCCCCTACTATTTATATTTTCATAAAAATGCATATCTACAGGTATCTCTATATAATAAATATTATACACATATATTATCATTGTTATATTCACAGAAGCCTGTATATTTGGGAGTTGGCAGTATTAGATTCCATCTTTTGTGGAATGTGGTTCTAAACTGGGTCCTTAGGGACCATTGTTGACACTGTGTACCTCTTTAGGGTCTGGGCTTTGTGGTTAGGAGAATTTAAATTCTTTTTAGGAACCCAGTGCTCTTGACATTGGCCAGGTCTTGGAGGGTTTTAAGGTTCACGTGGTACAGGGTACTTGGAGGGTGCCCATAAATAACCAGGTAATCTTTCTTATTTATTTATTTTTGGGTATTCTGAACCTGGCAAAGACCAACAAGCATGCACATTTCCATACGAAAAGGACCAAAAGAGGATTGGATGTGAAATTGGATGTATCTGTTCTGTATAGCTTGGCTTTTAAAATTAATATAATAGGGGGCAGCTGGGTAGCTCAGTGGAGTGAGAGTCAGGCCTAGAGACGGGAGGTCCTAGGTTCAAATCCAGCCTCAGCCACTTCCCAGCTGTGTGACCCTGGGCAAGTCACTTGACCCCCATTGCCCACCCTTACCACTCTTCCACCTATGAGACAATACACCGAAGTACAAGGGTTTAAAAAAAATTAATATAATAAATTCAACCTGTTAGTTTCGGTGCTGTCCTGCCTGTCTATTTCTCCCTTTGAATTTCCTTCTTATCTCTTTGGTACATTTTTTGAATGCTCTAGTCACCCTCTTTTCTATATATTTTTTGTCCTCACTATCACTGGCCCCTTTTCTCCCTTCAACACCTCCCCAAATTAAAAAACAAAACAGAACAAAAAACCTCTCTTGCAACAAATATGGAGTTAATCCAAATAAACTGACTCACTGACCGTGTCCAAAGACTGTATGTCTCATTCTGTACCCCGAGTCCATCAGCTGTCTGTCAGGACGTGGGTAGAAAGCTAATTGTGACCAGTGCGTGGATCTGAAGTCTTTCCAAGGTGTCTGTCTTTATGGCACTGCTTTTATTCTATCAATTGTTCTCCTGGTTCTGCTCATTTTCTTTTCCTTAATGGCTTCCTCATGTTGGCAAATGGTCTTCTTCTGTCAGGATGGGGCCTGCCTGCTGACCCAATTGGCTGTGAAGTTGGAACAGAGCTCCTCCTTCTCTCTGTTAGGAAAATTCCCAGGGCCCATTTTTATCTCCGCATCAACTCTGTGCTTGGGAGCTTTGGAACCTCTGAGGCTAGGATTGATTGGTTCTACCACTGCTGTGTGACTTTGGGCAACTTGCCTCATTTCCCTGAGCATCAGGTTCTCCTGTCAAATGCCACATAGGGCCTGAAAGAGTTCTAGATCAGACTAACTTTTTTTTTTTAACCCTTAGCTTCTGTGTATTGGCTCATAGTTGGAAGAGCGGTAAGGGTGGGCAATGGGGGTCAAGTGACTTGCCCAGGGTCACACAGCTGGGAAGTGTCTGAGGCCGGATTTGAACCTATCTCTAGGCCTGTCTCTAGGCCTGACTCTCAATCCACTGAGCTACCCAGCTGCCCCCTAGACTAACTTTCTTAAAGTCACACAGGGGAAGGACTTGAACCCTGGTCTTCCTGATTCTTGGGTAGCCTCTACATCTTCTATGCCACTTTGTCAGTATAAACCATACCATACCTGGGGAAAAGAGGTGTGTTTAAATGCCTGGAATTCTGGCCAGAGTGTAATGGATGCTAAAGTGTTGTTTTCCTCTTTCTTTAGGTATCTCTGCCCTATACACCACAATCAAAGGACAAGTGCTGGACTACAGAGACAGAATATTATAATGAAAAGATCCAGAGGTGCTGTAACAAGTGTCCCCCAGGTAACTGACTCACCCTTCCCCCAAACTCTGCCCAAGCTAAGGATCTCACTATCCTGACTGCTCCCCAAACTGGGGTTGCTTCTTTTGTAGATAATATTTTATTTCCCCCAGTTACACGTAAAAACAATTTTTTAAACATTCATTTTTTAAGAAATTGTCTCAAATTCCCTCCCTTCCTTGCATCCTCCCTCCTCAGTTGCTTCCTCAAAGAACAGATTGCAAGCTGCCTCTGTGAAGGGCCCATTTGGCCACAGTTGTTTGTAGCCTCAGAATTTTGACTCCAGAGAATTGTGTCACTATGGAAGGGCATCGTTGGAAAAGTCTTGGGTTCTTGCATCCATTTTTACAAATCGGGAAGCTGAGGTCTAACAGTTTCCTGGAATCATAGACCAGAAGGGACCTTAGAAGTCATCTTGTCCAGCTTATTCATTTTTATATACACTAGAACTTGGACCAAGGGGTTAGGAGTTTGGGGGATTTTGTCTGGGTTCTATGATTTCATTGGTTTAAGGAGCTCCATATAAGGAGCTTTTTCCTTTTTCCTATCAATGCAGATAGCAGCCTACTTTACAATTCAAGGTCTAGGGCTCTTTGAGGGAAAGAGACTTGCCCAAGGTCACAAAGCCAAGTCTGTTGTAGAGGCAGACCTAAAATTGTCTGCCTGACTCTCAGGTGAGTTCACTGTCCACTAATCCATAAGCTCTCTTCCTCCTTTATTTTATAATAGATTCATAAATATTCCTAGAAAAACCATAGGTAAGATTTTTGTTGTTGTTTGGCAATTTAAGAGTCAAGTCTGACTCTTTGTGATGTCTTTTGGAGTTTTCTTGGTAAAGATACTAGAATGGCTTGCCATTTCCTTCTCCAGCTCATTTTACAGATGAGGAAACTGAGGCAAACAGCGGTAGGTGACTTATCCAAAGTCACCCAGCTGGGAGTATCTGACACCAGATTTGAGCTCAGCAAGATGCGCCTTCTGTATCCAAGCCTGATGCTCTATCCACTCACTGCATCATCTAACTGCCCTTGGTCAGGCACTGGTACCTCCATTTTCCATTAAAGTGAGAACCAAAGAGCTTAGAGAAATTGCCTAAGGTCACACAGTGAGTTGGATCTAGAACTCAGGACTCTTTAACCATGCTCTATACATATGAGAGGATATTGTCAAAAGCCAAGCTGAGATATCTTAACCAGACTTTTTCTTCTTTAAATTTTGTTATACTGGTTGCTAAATATTTTTTTTATTTTTAGTTTTTTCCTAGTTTTGTATCAGTTTTTATTTGTTAAAGTGTTGGTCTGACTTCTTGCTTATTAAAATGTCAAATTCAAAAAAATTTTTGAGATATATATTATATTTAAACCCTTACCTTCCATCTTGGAAACAATATTATATATTAGTTCCAAGGCAGAAGAGAGGTAAGGGCTAGGAAATGGGGGATCAAGTGACTTGCTCAGGGACACACAGCTAAGAAATGTCCAAGGTCAGATTTAAACCCAGGACCTCCAGTCTCTGGAATTGGCTCTCAATCCAATGAGCTACCCAGCTGTCTCCGATTTTGTATTTTCAATAAATGATGTATTAGCTGTTCTCTTTCCAGGTCAGCGGGTGCTACATTCTTGTACTGAGAACTCAAATACCGTCTGCGTAGACTGTGAAAATGGCACGCACACCGAGGTTTGGAACTGGGTTAGCGAATGCCACAGCTGTCGTCGTCCCTGTGGTCAAGGTAGGGCAAGATGGAATTAGCCTCTTGGTGGAAGGCCCTGGGATCATTCCCCATCTCCCTTCACCTTGAGTTGGCTCTTGTGGCCGGGCTCCTCTTGAATCATGCCTTTAGGTCAGTGATTCCCAAAGTGGGCGCCACCGCCCCCTGGTGGGTGCTGCAGTGATCCAGGGAGGCGGTGATGGCCACAGGTGCATTTGGAGGTGGTGAATAACTGTAAGGGGAGGTGAAAGTATGTGACAGGGGGTGCTAAATAATATTTTTTCTGGAAAGGGGGCGGTAGGCCAAAAAAGTTTGGGAGCCACTGCTTTAGGTAAACAACATCACTTGGGAGCAACTAAGATTTTAAGGGGTCCTGGTCTTCTTTTTGAGGGCCCCCCTTATATTTCCACAAGAGACCTATGAGTGACATTATAAACAAACAAGAGGCCAGGGGGCTGGGTGAAGCTGGACTGAGGGCTACTGATGGGGAAAACCACGGTCTCTGTGGAATGATTTCCTCCCTTTTTAATCCTTTCATCACTAGGTTTGGTGGAGATTCAGAAGTGCACTACAAGAGAGAACCGTATCTGCGCCTGCAAGCCTGGATTCTTCTGCATCATTAAGAGTCAGAGGAGCTGCCTCCAAAGTTTCAAGTTTAGAAAGTGTGCGCAGGGCTATGGAGTGGCCAAGCCAGGTATGAGTAATTGGTAGCTGGGGTTCAGAAGCTTCCCTCCAGGATGATTAGCTCAGGGTTCACCTGGGGCAGGGTCTAGCATAAATCCCAATCGACAGGACCCTGGCAATTAGTCCCACCCCTGCATTTTACAGATATGGAAACTGAGGCCTAGGTGGGGTAAGTGACCTACCCAAGGGGACAGAAGTAGTCAGAATGAGATCTAAGACTACAATTACAGTCTTCTTATGCGGTGGGTGGAATGCTGGACCTGGAGCTGCCCCTCATATCTGGCAGCCTCTGCCTCCTCACTCTGACTACTCACCTCCCTGGCTTCCTTCAAGTTGCTTCAAGCTGAATCCCACCTTCACAGGGAAGCCTGTCCCAGCCCCTCTTAAGTCCAGCGCCTCCCCTCTGTTCATAATTTCCTCTTGATCCTGTACTGAGCTGGCCTTGTAGATCCTTGTTTGCATGTTGTCTCCCCCATTTGATTGTAAACTTCTTGAGATCAGGGACCATCTTTTGCCTTTTTTTATATCCTCAGCGATCAGCACAGTATGTGGCACATAGTAGGTGCTTAATGAATGTTTATTGATTGAATGGAATACAGAATACCTAAGTTCAAATCCTGCTTTAGGCATTTAGCTGTGGGACCCTGAGCAAGTCACTTACTTTCTGCCTGCCTCAGATTCCTCATCTATAAAATAGGGATTGTAATAGCACCTACCACCCAGGATTGTTGTAATGATCAAATGAGATAATATTTGTAAAGCTCTTAGCATAGTGTTTGGTGGACACAATAAATGTTGATTTACTCCTTTCCTCTGTCCTTCTCTCCTTCCCTTCCCTTCCCTTCCCTTCCCTTCTCTTCCTTTCCCTTCCCTTCCTTACTCCCTTCCTCCTTCCCTTTATTCTTTCCTCCCTCCTTTCCTTCCTCCTTCCCTCTCTCACTCCCTCCTTCCCTTCCTCCCTCATTCTCTACCTCCCTTTCTCCCTCCCTCCCTCCTTTCCTT
>NW_025367882.1:0-7129 GCF_016433145.1 Gracilinanus agilis | reverse complement strand
TTGCATGCCCAATTCATTAATCTCTGCCCTCCTTAATTTGTTAATATATGCACTCAAGGATATAAATTTCCCCCTGAGTACTGCCTTGGCTGCATCCCACAGAGTTTGGTAGGATGTCTCATCATTGTCATTCTCTTTAATAAAATTGTTGATTGTTTCTATGATTTCTTCTTTGACTAATTGGTTTTGGAGAAACTTATTGTTTAATTTCCAATAGTTTTTTGATTTGCCTGTCCAGGTGCCCTTACTAATTATTATTTTTATTGCATTATGATCTGAGGTTACATTTATTATATCTACTCTTTTGCATTTGTTTTCAATGTTTCTATTCCGTGTTACATGGTCAATCTTTGTGAATGTACCATGTGCAGCTGAAAAGAAGGTGTATTCCTTTTTGTCCCAATTCATTTTTCTCCACATATCAATTAAATCTATTTTTTCTAGGGCTTCATTCACCTCTCTTACCTCTTTCTTATTTATTTTTTGGCTTGATTCATCTAGATCTGAAAGAGGAATATTTAGATCTCCCACTATTATGGTTTTACTATCTATTTCCTTCTTGAGCTCTGCCAGTTTCTCCTTCATGAATGTGGATGCTATACCACTTGATACATACATATTGAGCAGTGTTATTTCCTCATTGTTTATACTGCATTTAATCAGGATGTAATGACCTTCCCTGTCTTTTTTAATCGTATCTATTTTTACTTTGGCTTTGTCAGAAATCACAATTGCCACTCCTGCCTTCTTTTTCTCATTTGACGCCCAAAAGTTTTTGCTCGAGCCCTTAACCTTAAACTTGTGTATGTCTACCCACCTCATATGTGTTTCTTTTAGACAACATATGGTAGGATTTTGGTTTCTGATCCACTCAACTTCCTTTAGTTTTGATATAACTTTTCTTCTTTCTATTCCAGTTTCTTCTCCCACTTCTTCTGTCCTTTGCATCAATTATAGAGTTTAAATCTAGATTTAGAATTTAGAAGTGACCACAGAGACTATCCAGTCTCACTGATATTTCAAACAAGGGAGGAAGTTTAGTCATAGATGACTGATTGTTTTTACCCAATGTATTATAATTAGTAATAGAGATAGAATTTTAACCCAGAAGCTTTAAGGTTAAAGTAGCATTTTATTCTACATTGCTTCTGATGACTATGTGTACATAGTTACAAATATGGATATTTGGAAACATTCAGATAACTCACTAAATTGTTCAGTTTTCATTATTAATGTTACATAGACAGTTTGAGTGAAATGAAGAAGAAATGAAAGAAATATAAGAGGCTAATAAAATATAAATAGCAAATATTTTCAGATAGATTTTCTTCTTTACTCTAATTTTTCTACAATATGCTCCTAATATTTTGAAAATACTTTAAAATAGTCTTTTAAAAGACAGTTTATTGCAAAATAATTGTTTTCAAAAAGTTCTTGTCACCTCTGGAATGAATGAAAAAAATTAGGGTATATTATGTACCCATACCATGCTAATTGATGGTGATATATGCATGTAAAAAACCTGGTTTTTCCATTATCTAAAGGAGCTAGGGGGAGACAGCACATATATACTGAATTTTTGACCAGAGAAAATTTTTTTCATAAGGAAAATCACAGGAATGATGAGTAGAAAAATAGGCAGTAGGTTGCTACATCCTTTTTCAGTGCATATCAGAGGCAATGGTAGCATTGCGAAAATAAAAGGATGGTAGTAGGAAATAGGGAAGAGCAAGAGGGCAGATTATAAAATGACCACATTGAATCTGAGTCCCAGGAATTTTGGACTAAGTGATTTAGCTTGTCTGGGATAGTTTTTCTTATGGTTTAACTTAGAGGATAGAGCAACAGTGAGTAGCAGTATTCATGCCTGAAAGACAATCTTCACAACTGAAAAATAACGTGGGGCAGTGGACACTATGCCATACTTGGAAGAGAGATCCTTAGGTCAGGATCTGCATCTGTTATTTACCTGTGTTACCTTGGATAAGTCAAATGAGTTTTTCAAGGTCTCTTCCACTTCTGTATTGATAAACCTATGATCATGATGGTGATGATGTATTTGATGAAGTACATATCACATCTATAAGAGCAGGATTATAATATATTATTATGAATTTAAATTATCTCTTTTTACCAGCACAATTTTCTATGCAGAGAAGGAAATTATAAATATATTTCTTGTTGGTATTCTTGCATTGTTATTATTGGTAACATCAAGAGTGTATGTTAAGTTTAATAAATTATATCCAAACCAGTAGGCCTCTGATAATTAGAGCATGTCCCAGGGAAATTGGAAATTGGAAAAGAGTATAGCAGTGCCTTCTTCCCCTACTTATCCACCACCATACATGCCGTAATGATTGCTTAAATCTGTTGGATTTTGAAGATTATTTGGAAAAATAAGGTACTAGACACTGAGGTCTCTTCTCAAGCTGAACTGCAAAGTATTGAAACTCTATTGCAGAGAGTGATTCTCTGATGGATTGGTGACATTGTTTGAATTAAAAATTTACCAAAAGATTACTTTACAGAGAACTCACAGAAGGCAACCACTCATGCAGAGGTTAGAAGTAATACAAAGACAAAAAAGATCTCTCTGAAGAATTATGGTGTTAATTGTGCTAAATGGGAGACACTGGCACAGGACCATCCAGCATGGCACTGTGCTTTATGAATAAAGCAAAATTGCAAAAGCTCAAAAGAAATGTGATGTGCAAATTTAAAGACATCTTCACCCCAGATTTTCACTCAAGCTATTTATGCCAACCTGTAATAGAGTCCTCCAATGATTTCTGATCAGCCACAGTCAGGGACACTATACATTAACTTTGACATAATGTTAGTAGTACTCTTTGAGTAAGAAGGACAACAACTAAACAACCAAGATGTCATGTTGGAAAAGATCCTGTAGTGTTAGAAATGAAAAGACCTGGGCCAGCATCTTGGGTCCAGGATCTAACTATTTTGTGGGCATGAAACACAGAAATTAGAGGTCTGCAAGTAGTGGCCAGTCTGTGGCCAGAGAGAATCTGATTTCCAGATAGCAAGGCTTATTATATAGGCTTTGAACAATTTGGATAACAGAGATAATTAATAGGGCCAAATCTTCAGAGCATAGTTCTAAAGTGAGATTACTGAAATGGCTATTAAATTCCTATAAAGGGCTGATGACCAAGTCATTCTATTTTTACCTTCTCCTGGGATGGCTTAGCTATGTTGTGCCTCATATCACATCTTCTAGACAAAAGAGGATATGTACAAGCATTTTCATCATCTCAAAGGCTCATTATATTATTGCTATTATGTCTTATTTAAATCACACAATTGCAGCTTATCAAACTAGTATAGAGGAATCCTCATCAGAGATTAAAATGACTTAATTAAATTTATTCTTACAGTAATTCATCTAAAGTTTAAATGATCTTGCATCTAATTTATCCTTTGGTTATTTGTTAATTATAAAATCATTACCATTTTGAATTTGGAAATGATCTTAGAAATAACAAAGAAACTATCTTTTCAATGAAAATAATGGGCTGCAAAAAGTGGAATTTGAGTTTTACAAATGAGATTTGGGGACGGACAGTATCTTCTCTATTGACCCTTAAATCATAAGACATAGACTACTGCCAAAGCTAAGTAAAGGTATCCTTGATAATGGTATAGTACTTAAGCTTTTTGAAAAAGTAATTAAAAGGAATAATGTTACTTTTAATGAACCAAAATAAAAAAGGTAGAAAATTAGAATGAGTATTGTAGGAAGCTAAATTGCTAGAATAATGCTATATAGGATAAATGGTCTTTTGTTCTTAGTTAAGGCATTATTACTTCAAATTGCTTCGATTTATTGCCTTCCAATTAAGTCAGCCTGATTTAAGATGTAGGCTGTGACTAGTCAGTGAATATATTGTTTCTGATTCTCTGATAATCTATGGATTAGCTTTTATTGGCAAAAAATTCAGTTTGAACAGGTACTTGTTAAAGGAAATTTCATCTATAGATAGAATTACTTAGATCTTTCAAATCATGTGTAACAAAAAGACATCCTGTGCTCAGAAATCCCTTTCTTTTTAACTAAGAATGCATCTCTAAGAGAAGTTTTTCTATGTTCTATATACAGCTCATTACATTTGGCTTGTTTTCATCTTGCATTTAAAACTTTACCTCTAAGATATGTTCAAAACAATATCTGGTCTTTTCCTTACCTCTCATCTGTCTCTGTTTTGCCTAGATATAGATGTTAAGATTATCATTCCTTTTAAAGTTACATTCTAGTTAAAAGAATATAATTCACATATGTACATCTCCATTGGATTTATTATTTTTCTTAAAAAGTTAATAATTTTAATAGTGATTGTTAATGTTAATGAATAAATGTAAAGGTACTTATTAAGCACTTATTATGTGCCAAATACTGTGGTAAGCACCAGAGGTGCAAATAGAAAAAAAAAGCACACTATCACTGCTTTTAAGGAATTTATATTCCTATTAGAAGAAACAGTGCATAAATGACAATTCAGCTCTAGGACAGATAGGAAGACCATTAATAAAGTGAAGGAAAGTTTGACAAAGTCAAGAGATACTTAGATTACACAAATAGATCAGATTATAATAGTGGGGGGGCTGGGGTGTTTCAGGACATAGAATTAAGGAAGATGGTAAATTATGGAGCATCTTATGATGTACATTTACAGAGAAGATGGCAAAGACTAGTTGTCTTCTGTACCATTAGATAGAGAGAGTTATTGACTTGAATCTCATCCAAGCACTGTGAGCAGTCAAGCATCCAAGGTACATGGATAAGATGAGGGGAGGATGGCTCCAGGATTAAAGAAAACAGATGATACATATACTAGAAAAGAACTAATTGTCCATTATGGTGATTCTTATACATATATAGACAATTATAGCTTTTTAAATGAAAACAATTTCTAATATTATTAAAGATTCTTTATACTTTGTAACGTGTTTTTCAGAACTCTTTCTCTATCTTCCAGTTAGAAATTTCAGAGTAAAACTGATGATATAAGGTATTGCCAAAAGCATAAATATCAGGGCAAATCCCATTCTTTATCTTATTTTTTAAAACAAATGACATTTTAAAATATCCATAATATTTCATGTATTTCCTATTCACTTAAATATCATCTGTTATATAACCAAGAATTGTTAGTTATTTGCTATTCATTATTAGGGGAATTATGAGATATCTAAGGTATTTTGAATTGCATTTTAATTTACATACATGCTCTTATTGCCTTTTTTGAGGATTTAAGAAAAGGAATTTGAGGCTTTTGTGAAGTCATCTAGATTCCTGAGTTTGTTATAAAAAGATGTTGAATTTTAGTGTATTCTGTAAATCTTGAGACATTAATGGTAGGGAAAGGAGACCTAGTGGTCGTGCACTCTACTTCTATGCAAGAAAAAAAGGAACTTAAGAACTTAGAGTGTAAGAATATGCCATTGATCTAAACCATCCGAATTTTCTTCCTTGGCACCTAAGGAAAACTTTGAGCAAATGTACTTAAAAAAAAAAAAAACTACCAAATTGGGGGCAACTGGGTGGCTCAGTGGATTGAAAGCCAGGCCTAGAGATGGGAGGTCCTAGGTTCAAATTTGGCCCCAGACACTTCCAGCTGTGTGACCCTGGGCAAGTCACTTAACCCCATTGTCTATCCCTTACCACTCTTCTGCCTTGGAGTCAATACTCTGTATTTACTCCAAGATGGAAAGTAAGAGTTAAAAAAAACTACCAAAGAGCATGCATTTTCTATAAAAGTGCATGAGAGGTATACAACTAGAGATGAACTCTTACAGTAGCCAAAAATATTACCTTCAATTTTTCAGAAGCATATGGATCTGAGACCTTTCAAAAAATAGAATACTAACAAATAGAAACTCTTTAGTACTACCAGCATAATGACTGTATCTGGGCCATCAGAAGCTGTTTGCAGAAGTGATAGATACCCTAAAGGAACAGTTGATAAACCCTATCAATCAATAGGAGCTATTTACAGAGAAAAGAGACCTTAAGGATCATCTAACCAGCAGTTATCTCTATGGAAACGAGTTTGGCTGAGGAGGACTACAGTATTCCATTTCTCAACAGAAAGAGTGCATATAAGATTGTCCCTATCTCACCTGTATCCTCCTACTTGTCTGGCTCAAGGAATAAAATTCTCTTTCCTCAAAGCCATTTCCTTTGTATCCTTTTCTTGTGAAAGGATGTAGGTTTTTTTTGTGATGCATTCATATCCAAAGGATCTGTCTAATAACAATAAATAAATGAATAAATAAACAAATCAATAGATATATTAGATAGATACATAGATATATAGATACACAGATAGATAATGGTTTTAGTCCAGGAGTGAACTGACCAAAATCCTCATGGCCATGTTTTCTTAAATTTGAGAGAAAAAACATATATAATTTATTTAGTCATCACAGCTTGAAAAGCCAAGGTCTGAATGGAAACCTGATTGCATAGGGGGGGTTAGTCTCCTGATTCATTTATACAGTTGCATATTTGATCTACTCATTTATTTTCCACTGTTTGCCTTGTTTGTAGACATGCAGTAGATCTAGATCTCAATTAGCACAAATAATGAATCCTGTAAAGTGGTCTTATTATTTGAAATTGTAAAATTTGAAGATATAATTATATACAAAATATGGTAATCATTTCAACTACACTAGAAATAAGCAATTAAATTTTGAAAGTAAGATTTAATCTATTTAGGAAAATAATATAACAGCCAAGAATGGGGAAAAGTTATTTCTGAATCAAGTCTATTACTATATAAACGTTTAGTTATAGAAAAAAATGAAAAATGAAAAATTCCTAAATATCCTACCTTAGATCATATGGTATGATATGATGAAAATTTTATTGTCATTTTTAATATTTTAGCAGAGCAAACTTTTCTTCTCCTTGTTTAAACATTTTTACACAGGCTGGAAGATATAGAGAGATTTATGCATGTTTCCCTAAATTTTCAATGCTTACATTCTTACACAATGAAACCAATGAAGTTAGTTGGATGTCCAAGAACAAAACCTAAAACCAGTGTGTATGTGTGTGTGTGTGTGTGTGTGTGTGTGTGTGTGTGTGTGTGTGTGTGTGTGT
>NW_025367881.1:0-7678 GCF_016433145.1 Gracilinanus agilis | reverse complement strand
CTCCCCTCCCTTTTTTGGCCTCCCCACTCCCCTGCTCCCTTTGGTTTATCCCTTCTGACTTTCTCAGTAGGGTTAGATAGAGTTTTTTATCCCAATGGATAATAAAGCTACTCTTCCTTCTCCGGGTTGATTACACTGAGAGTAAGGTTTGATTATGCTCTCTTCCTCTCCTTCTTATGGTATTATTTATCCCCTCCCCTTCCCATGCCCTCTTTGTGTGTAATAGAATATCTTATTTTTCTTATTTACTCCAATTTTTCTTGGTGTCCTCTACTATTCCCCCCTTCTTTCCCACACCTCATGTCTTCTTAGACCATTTAGTATCCTGTCCTCTCCCTATGAATTATTCTTCTGGTTCTATAATAGTGAATATTATAATAGTGTATAGAGAATTATACATAGCATTTCTCCACCTAGTAATACAGATAATTAGATCTTATTTATGCCCTTAAAGAGTCAAGCTTAAAAGACTATGAGTTTTCTTTCTTTTCCCTCTGTTTCTTATTTACCTTTTCATCTTTCTCTTGATATTTGTGGTTGAGTGTCAAACTTTCCATTTAGTCCCGGTCTCTTTTGTGCAAAAACTTGGAATTCTTCAATTTTGTTGAATGCCCATACTTTCCCCTGAAAGTATATGGTTAGTTTCGCTGGGTAGTTGATTCGTGGCTGAAGGCCCAGCTCTCTTGTCTTTCTGAATATTGTATTCCAAGCCTTGCGGTCTTTTAGCATGGAGGCTGCCAGATCCTGTGTGATCCTTATTGGTGCTCCTTGATATTTGAATTGTC
Source organism: Gracilinanus agilis (assembly GCF_016433145.1). NCBI lineage: Eukaryota > Metazoa > Chordata > Mammalia > Didelphimorphia > Didelphidae > Gracilinanus > Gracilinanus agilis. The sequence goes on along the minus strand of NW_025367881.1, from coordinate 6,893 downwards.
TCTTTCTGGCTTCTTGTAAGATTTTTTCTTTAATTTGAAAGCTCTTCAATTTCGCTATTATATTTCTGGGTGTTTTCTTTTCTGGCTCCAGTGTAGAGGGTGATCTATGGATCCTTTCAATGTCTATATTGCCCTCTTGTTGTAGAACTTCAGGGCAATTTTGCTGAATAATTTCTTTAAGTATGGAGTCCAAGTTTCTATTAATTTCTGCCTTTTCTGGAAGACCAATGATTCTCAAGTTGTCTCTTCTAGACCGGTTTTCTTGGTCTGTCACTCTCTCGTTGAGATATTTCATGTTTCCTTCTATTTTATCAGTCTTTTGACTTTGTTTTATTTGTTCTTGTTATCTTGAGAGATCATTGGTTTCTAAATGTTCGATTCTAGCCTTTAAGGACTGGTTTTCAGCTTTAATGTTTTGGTTTTGGGCTTTAATGTTTTGGTTTTCGGCTATAAGCTTCTGGTTTTCCTTTTCAATCTGGTCATTTTTGGTCTTCAGTTGACTTGTCTCACTTTCCAATTGCGAAATTCTGCCTTTTAAGCTGTTATTTTCTTGCCAGATTTCTTCCATCTTCCTCAGCATTTCATTTTTAAACTCTTCCATAGCTTGTGACCAGCTTTCATTTTTTGGGGGAGGTTTGGATTTTTGTTTTCCCTCCTCTGTTGTCTGGATTTTCTCTGTGTAGAAGTTGTCGAGTGTTCCAGAGTTTCTCTTGATAGTCTTTTTCTTCTGGACTTCCTTATTGCTGGCCATTGTTAGCCCCGCCCCTTTTCAGCTTTGTCTTTGTACTCAGGGTCTGCCTGGGCCTTGCAAGCTCCCGGGGGCTCCGGGGTCTCCTTGTCCTTGGGGTCAGGCCTCCTGGTAGTTCCCGGCCTGCCCCTCTGCATGAGGTTCCTTCAGCAGTCTTTGGAGCTGCTTCCACTGCCAGGCTCAGGTCTGAACCGGGTCCTCACTGGAGGTCCAAGCCTGGGCTGGAGATCATTATTCAAGCCTAGGGCACTGCCTTTGCCTGCACAGATGCTCTTAGGGCACTGCCTTCACCCACGCAGAAGGTAGTGAAAGTCCGTGGGCTGGAGATCTTTATTTGCACCTGAGGTGATGCCTTCAGTGCTTGGGAAAGGCCCTGTTTTAGAGGCCTTTGTCCCAGTCCAAGGAGGTGCCTTCACCCATGTAGACGCTTGGGGAAAGTCTGTGCCGGCCCCCAACCTCTTGGGGTCCCTCATCTTGCTGCACACAGGTACAAGCCCTGGGGCTGCCAGTGATTATCTGGTTGCTCCAGTCCTGTTTTCACTCTTGTGCGTTGGCGTTGTGTGAGGTGTGTGGTGTGGGGAGTGGGGGAGGGGCTTCTTCCTCTCCCGTTTTAGTGAGAGCTGTTTCACCCCTTTATAGCATGGAAATGCCCCAATTCTGCGTACCTTCAATGCTGCGCCCTGTTGTGGGGTTCCTTCGTTCTTCTGGACTCGTTTTTATTTCCCCTTGAGGGGTCCTGTATGCTTCGGTCAGGAGAGATTGAAGCAGCTGCTCCTTACTCTGCCACCATCTTAACCGGAAGTCCATTTCTCTATTTTTTACTGTTGTTCAGTGTTTTTTTCAGTCATGCCTGACTCTTTTTGACCCCTTTTGGGGTTTTCTTTACAAAGATAATGTAATGGTTTGACATTTCCTTCTCTGACTTGTTTTATAGATGAGGAAACTAAGGCAAACAGGGAAAAGGGACTTGCCCATAGTAATACAGCTAGTACATCTCTGAGGCCAAGTTTGAACTCAGGAAGATGATTTTTCCTGACCCCAGGACTGTCGCTGTAATCATTGCGCCACCTATCTGCCCTTATTATTGAATAGCAATTTTTAACATTTTATGGTTAAGGTCATATTTGCAGAGCAGATCCCTCTAAGCTTTGTCCTGAGCTCTATGGCTCTTTGAGAAATGCAGTTCCTTTCCCTTCTGAGTTTTCTACTATATGTAGAATAATCTTGTGTTATTGGAGGAAGTAGGTGACACAGTAGATGGAGCACTGGGCTGGAAGTCGGGTAGACCTGAGTTCAAAATCAACCTCAGATACTTACTTGCTGTGTAACCTTAGGAAAATTAATTAACCTTTGTTTCCCTCAGTTTTCTTATCTATTAATTAGGAATAATAATAGCACCTACTTTGCTGGGTTGTTGTGAGGATTAAATGAGATAATACTTGTAAAATGCTTAGCATAGTGTCTGGAACATAGTAGATGCTAAAAAATGCTATTGTTATTATTATTATTATTATTATTATTATCATTATTATTATTATTATTGGAATTTCCTGATCACTTGAGATCTTGTTTATGTCTTAGAGTCAGTTGATATTTTTTGTTTGTTTGTTTTTCGCTTTTTTTTCAAGAGGCAATCTATGAATTCTTTCAACTGGCATTTCATTTTCTGTAGTGAGAAGTCAAGAAGTTCTGGGCAGTTTTCTTGTATAATTTCTTGCATTGTGGTATTCAGGTTTTTTGGTTTGTGTTCCTCTGGGAAACCTATAATCCTTAGGTTGTCTCCATGCCATCTGTTTTCCAGATCAGTTTGTTTTTCTTGAATAGAGCATAGTTTCTTTTAATATCATTTCTTCTTCTTTTTTTCTAGCTTATCCTTTACTTTTTTTTTGTATTTGTATTCCCAATCAATTATTGGCATTTTTGTTTCTTTGGTGAGAATTACCATTACACATTAAACTTTTTTCATTCCTCCAATCATTTTTATTGTGCAGGCCGTAACTTATGCACTAATAATCTCATTTCTCTTCAAAACTACTCTGGAATAGCATGTTGTGGTTTTGTGTTCTCCTGAATTTCCATAAGATCCTCTCATCAAATGTTGGATCTTTTTCTGTTTTTTTTTTGTTTTTTTTTGTTTTTTTTTTGTTTTTTTTTACAATATTTATTTACAAGTTCCTGAATTCACTTATGAGATCCAGAGGCCAAATTTCTTTCCACTGTTAATATTTTTTCCTGTTGGTTTATCTGCTTATATCCAAAGTCATCAAGTTTCTTCTTCCTGAGACCTTTGGCAATTTTAGCCTCTTCCCCTCTCTTCTTTTCCTCTATTGTTCACTTTATGACTCCCTCCCCTCTGATGATTTCTTTGGAGCTAGATCTCAAAGTGTCTCAGACTCCTCTGACGCTAGGGAATTCATGATTTACCAGACTAAGTCTCTACCTCAAGTAACCTTTTGGGGAAAAGAACTGGTCCCAGTTAGATACTAGGTTCTTTTCTTTAGTCTCCGTGAAGTACTTGTCTTCTCCCATTTCCTGTGTTCCTCATTTCTCTGGACCAGCAGTACAGAGTGCTATTGGTCATACTGGGTCATTTCAGGCAGTGGTGATTTCTATCATTTGGAGTTTGTGTCTCTGAGGCTCTTGGAGGAAAGGACTCTAGAGTGGGGTTGACCTCTATTTCAAGACCAGATAAGTTTCCCACACTGTTCCCTCTGTTCCTCTGCTCTCCTGCAGTATCTTTAATAATGCAGTAGTCTGCATTGCCATGGTGCTGGTCACTAAAAATTCAGCAGACTTATAAAAGATGGGAGCCCAGATCTCCACAGCATTGGAAAGAAGAAAGTAGGGCTGGGATATAGGGTTTTCTTGCAAAAGCCCATGGCTGTGGTCCTTGGGTCAGCTAGTACAACTTTAGTGTTTATAGTGTAGATGGCAGTGGACGGCAGGGTGCTGCCTGAACTGAGGGCAGATATCAGTTCATGAGTTTTTTTTCTTTACTGTCTTTTGAGTTCCAGGTGCCCTAGACCATGGAGATAATTGAAGTTCTCTTATTTGGAGGGCATATTTTATGTTTTGTAGAAGTCTGAGAGGTCATGAGGATCAGAAAAAATGTCTAGTGTGCCATCTTGTTGGTCGTGTGACCTGGAAGTTATTATACACTTAAAAAATTGCACCTAACAGAAATTCATAATTTCCTATTAAGTCCTCTTTTTTGTTCTTTGAATATTGAAAAGCCTGTGCCTATTGATGTTCATTAAATTCATAATGAAAGTATTTTTTAAAGGAATTGGATTAGACTTGTTCTGCTTGGCCCTAGGGAGTCAGAATGAAAAATAAATGGGTTGAAATAGCAAAGACATAAATTTAGTTTTAATCTCAGGAAAAACTTCCTAACAATTAGGAATAGTGAATGGAGGTGGGATTTTTTTTATCTTTTATTTTATTTAAAAACAATTTTTAAAAATATTTTTCCATGGTTACATAATTCATGTTCTTTCCCTCCCTTCCTCCCACCCCCTCCTATAGCCAACATGCAATTCCACTGGGTTTTACATGTATCATTGATTAAGACCTTTTTCCATATTATTGATAGTTGCACTGGGGTGGTCATTTAGAGTCTGCATGCCAAATAATATCCCCATCAACCCACGTGTTCAAGCAGTTGTTTTTTCTGTGTTTCTACTCCCACAGTTCTTCCTCTGAATGCGGATAACTTTCTTTCTAGTAAGTCTGGAGGTGGGATTTTTATTGCTATAAGATACTCCCTTGATAAGGAAATTCCTTCTGTCTATAAATTATGATCTTAAAGATTATTTAGGGCAGAGATCAAATACAAATGGACATTCCTGCCTACCATGTATTAACTTAGAAAATTAACATGATGTGTTTCATTCTATTTTTATTAATTTTGTTAAACATTTCCCAATTACATTTTCATCTGATTAAGCCTAGAAATTTCAGAGGTTTGGAGCCATCAGGAAGAGTTTCACATTTCTGACCTAGTTTACTAAGAGGTTAAGGACTTGCTCAGGTTCACACGGACAATATGTATCAGAGGCAGGACTTGAATACAGATCTTCCTGTTTATATATGTGTATAATATGTTTATGTCTATATGTATATAATGTATATACATGTACATATATATAATCTTTGAAACTATGTGTGTGTAATCTTTCTCTTTTTAAAAAAAATAACTCTTCCTTTCATCTTAGAATCAATACTGTATATTGATTCCAAGGCAGAAGAGAGGTAAAAACAAAGTAATGGGGTTTAAGTGACTTACTCAGGGTCACTCAGCGAGGAAATGTCTGAGGTCAGATTTGAACCCAGGATTTCCCATCACTAGGCCTGGCTCTCCATCCAGTGAGCTACCTAGTTGTCCTTGAGTATGTGTGCAATCTTAATTGATCCAAAAGGGGAAAGTTTTTCCTTGGGAGGTAGTTGGTTCCCCCTCATTAAAGGTCTTCATTTGAAAACTAGATGAAGCCTGCTTGTCAGTACCATTGCTGATAAGATTCTTGTTCAGGTAGGAGTTGGACCAGTTGATCCCTTTCCTTCTATGAGATTCCGTAATTTCATAGAATTGGCCTTTTGTAAGATGAATGTGGGCAGTCCCCTGGGGATCTAAGGCCCCCTAACTTGAAGTACTTCCCCCACCCAGTTGCCACTGAGGCATTTCTTAGTTGTTCCTAAGAGTCCATTTGGTATAGATTGAGAATTAAAGAATCTGGTTTAAAATCTCAGCTCTATCACTTACTAACTGTGTTACCTTGAACAAGTCATTTTACAAGAAAGGAAGGAAAGGAGCATTTATTAAGCACCTACTATGTATTAGGCATCATGCCACGAGCTTTACAAGTATTATCTAATTTGATCATAACAACCCTGCAAGGTAGATGTTATTACTATCCCCATTTTAGAGTTGAGGAAACTGAAGCAGGCAGTAAGTGGTCAAGTGACTTCCTCAGGGGTCACACAGAAGTAATTGAGGTTAAATCTGACTCAGATCTTCTTGACTCTAGGTCCACCACTCTAACCATTGTGCCACCCAGTGTCTCTCTGAGATTCAGCTTCCACAGCTACAAGATGGCAATAATGCCTGTCTTCTTTGCTGGACCACTCTATGGAAACCTCTCTTATTGGAAATACTGAATCCATTTTTCTAGAACCCTTTAAGGTTTATGTAACATTTTCTCAACATCCTGGATGTGCCCTGAGGCCAAAACCTCCAGAGGCAGAGGCCTGAGCTTGAGACTGTTGGTTGAAGGCTGCAACCAGGCTGCCCTCCTCTCTGCCCTTCTCCTCCAGCTGCCTCCCTGCCAGCTGTGGTCAGAGCCCTGAGCCTCAAGGAGCTGTGGTGGCAAGACACTTCTTGGCCCCAGATCCCAGTAACCGCCCAGACTTCCTTCTTTCTTTTCCATTTGAGAATTCAACCTTCTCTGTGTACCTTTTAAGTTGAATTGATGTTTCTCTCAAACACTTTGTTTTTGGTTGGTATGGAAGGGTTTTCACAGAGGACTTGATTTTTGCTGCTTCTAAGGTGCCATCTTGATTGGTCCTCTGAAAGTATTATTATGGGCAGCGGGGTGGCTTAGTGGATTGAGAGTCAAGCCTAGAGAGCGAGATCCTGGATAAATCTGGCCTCAGACACTTCCTAGCTGTATGACCCTGTGCAAGTCACTTAGCCTCCATTGCCTAGCCCTTACCACTCTTCTGCTTTGGAACCAATACATGATACTGATTCTAAAATGGAAGGTAAGGTTTTAAGAAAAAAAAAGAAAAGAAAGTATTATCATTCCCATCAAACAAGATAATATATGTAATAATACCAGACTGTAGATATGAGTAAAAATGTGTATTTTGAAATGGGATAATAACTGGCATGAATTATCACCTGTTATTGTCAGGAAACTGGGAGCAGGACTCCAAAAAAGTCAGAGGGTACCTCCAACTTGAAACCAACTTTTTATAAAGTTTCAATTTTTCTCTCCTTTTCTCCCTACTTTATAATGGGAAGTTTTTTGTTGTTGTTGTTTTTAAGTGGCACGTAACTTTCTTTTTTTCTTTTTATTATTTTATCTTTATATCTATTTTATATCTATTATTTATATCCATTCATATCTATAACTTGTATCTATTATAT
>NW_025367880.1:0-2988 GCF_016433145.1 Gracilinanus agilis | reverse complement strand
TGACTAAATCCCCAGACCCAGACAAAACCATTATTCAAGCCCATTTGTCTCCCCTGACTGTATCCCAAACTCCACAGTCCTCAGAGGCAGTGCGGGGGGGGGGGGGGGGGGCGGGCCACTCCAACACCACCTAATTTGTGAAATCAGCTATATCGATAACCTATCCGTCTCCCTGTAATACTGAGAGTATCTATCAAAGACACCAAATCCAGGGGGGATCACAGAGCAATCTTTGGTAAGTTCATGAATGAAGGTCCTTTGGCTGCCATGCCATCCCTCATCCTTTGGTCCCTAATCCAGCCTCAACGGATCCCAAATGTTACATTGTCTTTGATGTGCTCAGTGAATTTTTCTCATTCTCAGCACTTGGGGCTTCCCTTCCCTCCTCTTGCCATTTGTACACCCCAAGCTTAGCCTAATGGTTTTCTTTAATAAACATTTCGTAGATCCTTTATTCATCATTCTTGCATTGGTATGGGGGGGCGGGGGATGAGCCTACCGGGGTCATTCCATGGTTCCTCAGCCACCTCTGCGGGACTTGGGAGACACGAATGTGGTTCAGAGTCACCCAGAATGGGACTCCCAGCCCTCTCTTTAGAGCCCCAAGCTGGCACGATATCCAATCTCTCCATCCTCCCAGCTGGCTTCCCTGAATGGCCTGCTGGTGTGTCATGCCTGTTTGAAGTGGGGGACTGTAATGAGCACAATGCTCAGACACAGACAGACAGAGGGACTACCTTATCTTCAGATTACTTTAAATTGGAGGATCCCCTTTTTACTTTTAACATCAGTTAACTCCTTTCCCTTTTTGTAACCCATTTTGACCTGATAATGACCCTCTGAAGCAAGTGTTGTTATTCTTCCTACTTCACAAATGAAGGCTCAAGGACATTGAGTCAAAGACAGTGATGAAGTGACTTGCCCAGGGTCACACAGCTACCAGGTCCATGTCCCCCACCTGCACATTTCACCACCTGGTTAACTCTAGAACAGACTTGATCCCTGGGAGATGGTGGCACTGAGGAAACCATGACAATGTATAGACAGAGTTCCAGGGAGAGAAGCTCTTAGATACTCCTTGGGTGACTGCAGGAAGGAAGACCCTGTCTGTGCCCTTCGGACTCATAGCAGCAATCAAGGCTAGACAAACAGATTCCAGAGGACTGAGATAACGTGGCCTGTCCAATTGCATGGCAGGTAACTGGACCTGGCCTTCATTGCCTTCATCAAAGACAGAACCTAATACAGGACAGGATCAATGGAGCCACGGAGATGCGACTTGGGAGCCTGACGTTTATCCTTAAGAGCACGTGAAACACCCAGACTGGCCTCTTCTGAAGCACTTAGACTGTTCTGTCTGTCTCTGACCCTCCTTTGCCCATCATGTTTCCTCAGCAAGATTTTCTTCTGCTCTCTTTGGTGAGATCATATTTGTAAAGGCTCATTTAACCATCGGTTGTTATTTGTGTGATTTTCTTGTTCAGGGCATCGTAGATTTACAGCTCCTTGGGACCTGAGATGAAAGGAAGTACAACTATCCCATTTTATAGGTGAAGAAAGTGGGGTACGATGAGGTCAAGTGATAGTAAAAAATCTCACAAGTGGGAATCATCAGAGGTAGGTTTGGAACCCAGGTCTATGGACTCCCTGGTTAGTGCTTTATCCAGGGGACCCCACTGCTTCACTAGTTGTACCTCTTTTACTACCTAATGCTGACATCACTTAGCTCTAAATCTGTGGTGTGGTCTGGAACCATTCAAGATGGTGCTTCCCCAGTTTGGACTAAACTTTCTGAAGGAGTTGGCAGCTTTCTCTTACAAGCACTAAAATTTGTCTTACAGAAGACAGAAACTTTGTTTTGAGATCCTCAACCTCAGATCCCCCGTAGATAAATAAGATAGAAGGGGAGAGACCCACCTCGGATGAGATATTAGGCAAGGGGTTGCAGCCATCCTATTTTTTTTAATTTGGAAAATTTTATTTAATTAATTTAGAATATTTTTCCAATCTTTTTAGAAGATTCTTGTTCTTTCCCTCTCTACTCCCCCACCCCCTCCTCCTGTAGCAATTGCGCAATTCCATTGTGTTTTACATGTGTCCTTGATCAAGACATTTCCATATTATTGATATTTGCACTAGGGTAATCGTTTAGAGTCTACATCCCCAATCATATCCCCATTAACCCATGTGATCAAGCAGTTCTTTTTCTTCTGTGTTTCTTCTCCCACAGTTCTTCCTCTGAATGTGGATAACTTTCTTTCTCATGAGTCCTTCAGAATTGTCTCGGATCATTCCATTGCTGCTAGTAGAGGAATGACTTTAGGGATTGATAGAGTAGTGTGGGATCTGGTGGGATAGCAGCCCCCCTGCTGAATCAGGTTTTGCATATTTATTGAGGGCCCTGGATTACCAGATACCTTGGTGCCCATGTCTCATGTTTCCCCCATTGCCCCCTGCCATCCTTTGTTAGTGTGGAAGAGATCTCACTACCCTTCTGGAATGCCTTCATGCAAGGGGGAACATCACTAAGGTAAAATCTGAACAATGCAAATGGTTATTATAGTAGCCAAATATTTCTGAACTAAGGTAAATAGAGACCCAAAGCAGCCTGAGAGTTCTGAACTAAGGTGCAGAACAATACGGTTCCAGTAATAATGCAGAATGGCTAACTGATTATAAATGTAGATTTTGCAGTTTGTTTAACTCTGTTAAGTGGTGAAAAACACAAGCTTTCAGAGCATGAAGGTCCCATTTTTTTCACTGCTCATTGCCTACCTCCATCAAGATGATCTTCTGAGCTTGCTTCCAGGCTCTCTAAGTAGGGTACCCTCTCTTCCTCAATCTGAGCTCATCTGGAGACAGCAGAGAAAAGTATTGTGAAACCCCTCTTGGGAGTCACTCCCCCAATAGTTTGGATCCCCAAGGGTGAACACAATTTCTCTTCATGCATCTAGGACTATATATATATATATATATATATATATATAT
>NW_025367879.1:0-13752 GCF_016433145.1 Gracilinanus agilis | reverse complement strand
CAGGTGCCCTTACTGATTATTATTTTTATCGCATTATGATCTGAGAAGGTTACATTTATTATATCTGCTCTTTTGCATTTGTTTGCCATGATTCTATGCCCTATTACATGGTCAATCTTTGTAAATGTACTATGTGCAGCTGAAAAGAAGGTGTATTCCTTTTTGTCCCTATTTATTTTTCTCCACATATCAATTAGATCTAATTTTTCTAGGACTTCATTCATCTCTCTTACCTCTTTCTTATTTATTTTTTGGTTTGATTTATCTAGATCTGAAAGAGGAATATTTAGATCTCCCACTATTATGGTTTTACTATCTATTTCCTTCTTGAGCTCTGCCAGTTTCTCCTTTAAGAATTTGGATGCTATACCACTTGTTGCATATATATTGAGCAGTGTTATTTCCTCATTGTTTATACTGCCTTTAATCAGGATGTAATGACCTTCCCTGTCTTTTTTAATCATACCTATTTTTACTTTGGCTTTGTCAGAGATCATGATAGCCACTCCTGCCCTCTTTTTCTCATTTGATGCCCAAAAGATTTTGCTCATACCCTTAACCTTGAACTTGTGTGTGTCTACCCGCCTCATATGTGTTTCTTGTAGACAACCTATGGTAGGATTTTGGTTTCTGAACCACTCTGCTATTTGCTTCCGTTTTATGAGTGAGTTCATCCCGTTCACATTCAGAGTTACAATTGTTAGTTGTGTATTCACTGACATTTTTTGTATCCTCCCCTAGACCCACTCCTTCTTATTGCACTATTTTCTTTTACACCAGTGGTTTGCTTTCAGCCAGTATCCCTTATCCCCTCCCTTGATTGACTTCCCTTTCTGTCCCCTCCCTTGTTGTTCCCTTATTTTTGTTTTTTTTAAAGACAGAATGAATTCCCTCCCCCTTCTTCTTCCCTCCCTTTTTGGCCTCCCCACTCCCCTGCTCCCTTTGGTTTATCCCTTCTGACTTTCTCAGTAGGGTTAGATGGAGTTTTTTATCCAGATGGATAATAAAGCTACTCTTCCTTCTCCGGGTTGATTATATTGAGAGTAAGGTTTGATTATTACCTCTTAATGCTCTCTTCCTCTCCTTCTTATGGTAGTATTTATCCCCTCCCCTTCCCATGCCCTCTTTGTGTGTAATAGAATATCTTATTTTTCTTATTTACTCGGATTTTTCTTGGTGTCCCCTACTCTTCCTCCCCTCTTTCCCACCCCCCATGTCATCTTAGACCATTTAGTATCCTGTCCTCTCCCTATGAATTATTCTTCTGGTTGCTATAATAGTGAATATTATAATAGTGTATAGAGTTCACTACAGAGAATTATACATAGCATTTCTCCACCTAGTAATACAGATACTTAGATCTTATTTATGCCCTTAAAGAGTCAAGCTTAAAAGACTATGAGTTTTCTTTCTTTTCCCTCTGTTTCTTATTTACCTTTTCATCATCTTTCTCTTGATATCTGTGGTTGAGTGTCAAACTTTCCAATTAGTCCCGGTCTCTTTTGTGCAAAAACTTGGAATTCTTCAATTTTGTTGAATGCCCATACTTTCCCCTGAAAGTATATGGTTAGTTTCACTGGGTAGTTGATTCGTGGCTGAAGGCCCAGTTCTCTTGCCTTTCTGAATATTGTATTCCAAGCCTTGCGTTCTTTTAGTGTTGAGGCTGCCAGATCCTGTGTGATCCTTATTGGTGCTCCTTGATATTTGAATTGTCTCTTTCTGGCTTCTTGTAAGATTTTTTCTTTGACTCGAAAGCTCTTCAATTTCGCTATTATATTTCTGGGTGTTGACTTTTCTGGGTCCAGTTTAGAGGGTGTTCTATGGATCCTTTCAATGTCTATATTGCCCTCTTGTTGTAGAACTTCAGGGCAATTTTGCTGAATAATTTCTTTGAGTATGGAGTCCATGTTTTTATTAATTTCTGCCTTTTCTGGAATACCAATGATTCTCAAGTTATCTCTTCTAGACCGGTTTTCTTGGTCTGTCACTCTCTCCTTGAGATATTTCATGTTTCCTTCTATTTTATCAGTCTTTTGACTTTGTTTTATTTGTTCTTGTTGTCTTGAGAGATCATTGGTTTCTAAATGTTCGATTCTAGCCTTTAAGGATTGGTTTTCCTTTTCAATCTGGTCATTTTTGGTTTTCAGTTGTCTTGTCTCACTTTCCAATTGCGAAATTCTGCCTTTTAAACTGTTATTTTCTTGCCAGATTTCTTCCATCTTCCTCAGCATTTCATTTTTAAACTCTTCCATAACTTGTGACCAGCTTTCATTTTTTGGGGGAGGTTTGGATTTTTGTTTTCCCTCCTCTGTTGTCTGGATTTTCTCTGTGTAGAAGTTGTCCAGTGTTCCAGAGTGTCTCTTGATGGTCTTTTTCTTCTGGATTTCCTTATTGCTGGCCATTGTTAGCCCCGCCCCTTTTCCGCTTTGTCTTTGCACTCCGGGTCTGCCTGGGCCTTGCAAGCTTGGGGGGGGGGGGGCCTCCGGTCTCCTTGTCCTCGGGGTCAGGCCTCCTGGTAGTTCCTGGTCTGCCCCTCTGCCCGAGGTTCCTTCAGCAGTCTTTGGGGCTGCTTCCACAGCCACGCTCAGGTCTGCACGGGGTCCTCACTGGAGGTCCAAGCCTGGGCTGGAGATCGTTATTCAAGCCTAGGGCACTGCCTTTGCCTCTGCTGCTTCTCTTAGGGCCCTGCCTTCACCCCTGCAGAAGGTAGTGAAAGTCCGTGGGCTGGAGATCTTTATTTGCCCCTGAGGCGATGCCTTCAGAGCTTGGGAAAGGCCGAGTTTTAGGGGCCTTTGTCCCTGCTGGAGGCGGTGCCTTCACCCACGTGGGCGCTCAGGGAGAGTCCCAGCCACCTGGGGTCCCTCATCTTGCAGCACACAGGTACGGGCTCAGGGGCTGCCAGGGATTTTCTGGTTGCCCCAGTCCTGTTTACCCGCTTGTGCGGTGTGGGGGGTGGGGGAGGGGCTTCTTCCTCTCGTGTTTTAGTGTGAACTGTTTCACCCCTTTAAAGTGTGGAAATGCCCCGATTCTGCGTACCTTCAATGCTGCGCCCTGTTGTGGGGTTCCTTTGTTCCTCTGGACTCGTTTTTATTTCCCCTTGAGGGGTTCTGTGTGGTTCGGTCAGGAGAGATTGAGCAGCTGCTCCTTACTCTGCCGCCATCTTAACCGGAAGTCCCCCAGTCTCCATTTTTAACTGAAAACCAACCTTTGAGTGAGAGGGGTTTGAGAGCAAGGAGCACTTGCCCCTTCCCACTCACTCAAGCCTGTGTGTAGGAGAGGAGAGTGTCCTGTTGGTACCTAGCTCAGGCCAGTCCATCAGCTTCCCAACATCCCTGTTATTACAAACATAACACTAAACAGGAAAAATCTTTGGAATCATATTGACATATAATGGGTTAACAAATTTATTGATGTTTTTTTCTTGAGGTTCAAATTCTTTTGATGCTATGGTCAGCATTCTGACAAAATCACATAAGTCTAGAACTAGAAGCTACATTAGATAGTGGAGAGTTAGTCAAGCTTAGAGATGGGAAGTCCTGGGTTAAAATCTGACGTCAGACACTTTCTAGTTGTGTGACATTGGGTAAGTCACTTAACTTCAATTGTCTAGGTCTTACTAATGTTGTGCTTTAGAACCAATATGTAGTGTTGATTCTGATTTGGAAGGTAATATGTTTTTTTCTTTTTTTAAGGAGGTCCATTAGAGCTTATCTACTATAAATCCATCCTGTTTGACATGGAGAATACTGGACACAGAGAAAGGGTCAACAAAATAAAATAATAATGACAAAATTATATGCCTATGAATGATGAAACTGCGAATGAATAAACTATTATCAGAAATGAAAGGATCCAGGATGACTCTAAGGCAACCATGACAGAAAAAGGTTATCCACTGCCATAGAAGGAACTTGCAGAATATGAAGGCAGATTGAAGCATACCATTCTTCACTTTGTTTCATCCATGAATTTTTTTCTCTAGTATAAACTATGTGTCTACTTCCACAACATGATTAATTTGTAAATATGTATCATATGATGACATATGTACAACCTATAGCAAATTAACTGCCTTCATAGGGAAGGGGGAAGGTTGGAAAGGAGGTAGAGGATATGGACAAAAATATGGGAAAACAATAATTGGTATGACTTAAAAAATTAAAAATTAAAAATGAGTTGTGGATCAAAGCTGTCTTCAAGTTCAAGATTCAAAGATCTTAAAACTATCCTATAAATGCAACCTACAAATATACCAATAAGAAACATTATTGATTGTTAGTGCTAGCATAGTAAACTTAGTAGTTCTTACGTTTACTGAAACAATCTAAGACAAACTAAGTAAATAAGAAAAATCAGCAAACAAGAGGTGAGAATTAAAATGTATCTAGAGAAATATTATTTTTAAACATCATGATGAACATGGTAAGAAGAATAAAGAATAAAGTTAGGGTATGAAATCCAAAATAAATAATAAGCTCCTGCTATCTATAATATCAGAAAAGCTTCTCCTCCAGAGGTTTTAGTTACTATGACTATAGTTTTTAGGGCCCAATGAAATAGTGTTCTTGTTCTATATATAAAAGAAAGGCTCCATCACTGACAGTAGACTCAAGATAAGAAAGGTAACAGAAATATCAATAGAAGAATATTGAGAGAAACAAAGACAGAACAACTGAAGAAAAGAAAAAAATTGCGTGTTTCTGACAATAGCAGAGAAGGAATGGCTTTTTTTTCATTATTAATAGTGAAATAATATAGTATACTAGTGCTGTAATTACTTAATGCAGACAAATAAGGCCATTTATGTTGTCAGAAACACTCTATTATGTTTCTTATTTAAGAAAGATGCCTTGTGTATTTTTTAAATAAAATGAATAAAAAACTAATTTGTTTGAAGAGAATGTGTCCATGACATAGTGAACAATCTCATTTACAAAAAAATAGCCTTTGTTGAACCATCATTAATTTTGGTCCAGTTTATGTTCTTTTTAGGCTTCATTTTTTTCTTTAACCCTTTTTTTAGCCTACATAATTTACTTTCTGTTATGCTACTTGATAAAAGGTATTAAATAAATGCTAATGAATTTTCCACTGAAAAATTTAATGTTTCTTTTTTATCTTTCAAAGAATAGAGCAAAAATTCTCCCTATTCAGTCTTATTGAAAGACTCACCAAGAATTGCATGTGAAGACAATGGTATCTAATATAATAAAAGTATCATTGTTGTCACTGAATAGAATAAAAATCTAAACAGCTAAATATTCCTAGACTCTTCTGATATTTAAATTAAAGGAGAATAGACAGTTATTTTTAGTTAGTATTTATCTTGTCCTTCTGCTACGATTTTATGGTTCAATATAGTACATGAATGATAGTACTAAACTTGCAACTAGCAAAATTATTTGGGAAATTTGTAAAGTTCTTTTAATAACCTTGAACTTCTCCCTGAAACATAAGTCCATCCTCTTAATACCAATATTCTATTAGTGTGGTTGGATGGCTATAAGTGATGGAACAGTTGCCAAAGAAGTGAAATTAAATATCACCCAAAGGGTCAAGAGAGAGGTTCATGGTGGGAATAAGTAGAAGTGCATTAATTATAAGCAAGGGATTACAAAGGAAAATTGAAGTAAAGAGAAAATAAAAAAGAAGTCTGAATTTTAAAAAAAGGTGGGCTACAAATATGGAGAGACTGAGGGAAAATTGATAAATAGCCTTTTTGCTCTTCTTTTATACTTAAAATGTTGTGAAAAAGGTCTATTTCATTTGGCAGGCCTATTGTGGTGAACTTATAGGAGGACAAGTCTCACAAAATAAGTGGTTTTTCAGTTGTTTTACTGGAAGAAAAACCCACACTGATGAAACCATAGGTCAGTTTAAGAAATGAGGCATTTGAGATAAAGCTTTTATGAGGATACTACATCTTCAACAAGTCATCTTTTAAACACAGGTAGAGCTTCAGCATATACTCTAATATGTGAAGTTTTGGACTAGAGTAAGATCAATCCTTACTCAAGGATACCACAGATATTTTTCTATAGTGGACATCGGCTACTTATTTCATTTGTAATAAAGAAGCAGATAGATTCATCGTTAATGGAAAGAAGAGTTGTTATCACTAAGGCAAAATTAGAAAGTGGAAAGCATTGTTTTATCATCATCTCACCTTCCTTTCTGTACCCAGATATTTCTAAAGTACACAGTGTTTTCATGTTCTCTGATTTTCCAAAGTTCAGGACCCTTTTCTTGGGAAACTTCAAAAAGGCCTGTTAGTCAATAAGTATTTATTAAGCATTTATTATCTACCAGCCATTGTGCTAACATCTAATATACTTTCTGTCCCAAACTAATCAAAACATGTAGTTTTTCTTTTTCTTTTACTGGGGAGCATAGAAAGAAATTTCATGGGTGTCCTTGATTAATTGTTACATTGAATGGAGAGTGGATAGTGTTTGCAATTCAAAAGAGATTTTTATTAACCTAAAGTTTTCTCTAATTGGTGAAATATGTAGAGATGATGCCATTGGTCTGGGGCCATTTCTTGGATTCCTTAGCTACTGTGCTATACTTCCCTTCAGAACAACAGAATTGGTTTGAAACCCTAAAATAATTTTGACCCCTGTTTTATTGTAGTCATTGATTTCTTTCTAATGTACCATAGATTAATACTCCTTTCTTTGCTCCTTCAGAAAATTGAATTATAAAAAAGTTACACTAGCTTAAGTATCCTGATAAAAGAAATAAAATTTAAAGTGTTTTTATTTAGCCAAGTATTCAAATGTCATTTCGATTAGAATATGAAGAGGAGTGAAAATAAAGAGTCAATTTCATTTTATTTGCCTTTCAGAACACAATCTATTGTTTTTATTCCCAGTCCAATCTCATTTTCTATTTCCTTCAGCAAATATTTTCAGATACACAAGGGGTAGCTTAATTAGTTATATAAACCACTTTGTCCTTGTCTGGGAAAATTCATTGTGATCCTCTTCAGAAATTATAAATTATAAAATTATAGCTTAATTCTTTTGAATCTTATATTAATCTTACCTTATAATATTCATGTCTAGAAAGAACCATGAAAAAACATTCTGAAAATGATTGAAAAATTATTTGCGGGGGCAACTGGGTAGCTCAGTGGCTTGAGAGCCAGGCCTAGAGACTGGGTTCAAATCCAGCCTCAGACACTTCCCAGCTGTGTGACCCTGGGCAAGTCACTTGACCCCCATTGCCCACTCTTACCATTATTCCACATAGGAGCCAATACACAGAACTTAAGGGTTTAAAAAAAAAAAAGAAAAAGCATTTGCATCAAGACATTTAGGTTCTCTGCAACTGAATGCTATCCTACCATTTTGGCTGCATTTCATGTTACTCTTTTCTAACTTCCCTTCAGTCCAACCAAACTGGAATATCCTCTGTATCCTATGTCACTTCCTCTATATAGAAACATAATGAGGGCTTTTCTCAAAAGTACAAAAATAGTTGAAACATCACATGAGCAGTAAAGAGTATAGTTAGACCATGAGAATAGTCTCTTTTATCCTTGCAAAGGTAGGGGAGGAAATTATAATATCATGATGACCAGACAATGAGTATATGGTGGTTTGGGAAGACATGCATTTTATGACAATATGGGATAAAAAAGGACTACGAGATGAGAAAAAGGAAAAGTGGTCAGGTAAGAAGAAAGCATACTCACTAAATATAAGTGCTCTTAGACAAAGACCTATTTTCCCCAAGTTAGCAATGGTTCTGGATCCTCCTACTCAAATATTTCCTAAGTCTGAAAGATAAACTCTGTCCCTGCTTCTTCCATTAAATTCCCATCCATGTTCTGAAATTCAAAATTAAAATCCTTCTCCTCAGTGATGATTTTGTAATCTATATTCCCAATAACAATTCCTCCTCTCAAATCATCCTTATCAAGTACTTTGCTTTACATATGCTATATAAATGTGAACCATTGTTATAATTTTCTTTTTCCAAGAAATACCTTCATAGTTGAGTGCAAATGCTGAGTAAAGTAACAATATATTATCTAATTTAATTTTTCCCCAGATAATATTTCAACATTATTCTTAATAATTATTTTGGACATTTTGTAATTCATGTTCTCTTCCTTCTTCCCACCTCTTCCTCCATCCCCTAGATGGCTGGTAAAATGACTTAGGTTATGCCTAATGCAATACATATTTCCTGTGTTCATCATGTCATGAAGAAGACAAATTAGAGAAAACTTCATAGAGGAAATAAAGTGAAGAATGGTATATCTTATCTAAATCTTGATAAGTCTCCATGAAGTTCTCTAGATATAACTATCTTCATTTTACAGTTGTGGAAACTGAGATAAAATGTGTTGCCTGTGACCACATAATAAATGTCTGAGATAGAATCTGAAGTCAGGTTTTCTTAGCTTACAGGTCTACCATTTTTTATAACTTTACAATGCTGCTGTCCAGTGTTTAACCATTTTATAACCATCAAAGATCAGTCATTACTAAACAACCTGGAATCACTCTTGAAAAGTTTTTAAACAATGAATATGACAAATGTTTGGAAGGTTGTTAAAATGTGTCACCTTGCAACTCAGGTATTGCAAATCAGTGCAAGGCTCCATATTTCAAAGGAATAATTTCTACAAGTAAATTCTGTACCTGAGACTCAAAGAGCAACATAATAAAAGGCATAAATCTTTGAATTTTGACATCTTTGAAGCATCCTACAGATGTCTTACATAGGGCTGGCGTCTTTATTAGAGGAGGGAAAAGTACACTGCAATAATAGGATCCCAAGAGCCTCAGCTGGCAATACTAAAGAGAGGTCAAAGGAAAGGATTTGGACACATGAGAGGATAAGGACTAGTAAGAACTACTGTGCAAGGAACAACTGAAAGGAGAAGAACTGACTACAAAGACCTTATCATCCGGTGAAAATATGTAAGCTAAAATTGTTGCAGCAGAAAGTGAATCAAATTTTTCCTATTGCCTAGGGTCTTCTCTGGTAATAAATCAAACTTTTAGGGAAACCATAATTTTTTCTGAAAATTAGGATCACATTATATAATAATAATATTATGAAAAAAATAAACAAATGAGAACCAAACCTGTACATGTATAAATATGTTTGCATTTGAATATGTGTGTATGTGTGTGTGAGTGTGCACTTGTTACTCTGGATGAGAAAGAGTTAGGTTCTAGGCTCTTGTCTATAAAAATCCAATTGACCTATGACCTAATTAAACAGCAATATTATTAGGGACAATTTTCTTTCCTATGATTGCTGTGTCTGGGGAATTGGTACTGATTGGGAGAATCATACAATTGTGGATTTAGAACTGAAAGGGATATTAGAAGTCAATAATTGCAGTTCTGTTATTTTTCATATAAGGAAACTGAGGTCCAAAGAATTTAAATGATTTCTACAGAATCATATAACTACTAAGTGTCTGAATCAGGATGTGCATCTATCTTCTTAAGTCCATTACTGGATCTATTATTCCACACTGTTTCTAATATCTCTTTTTTTCCTTTGTAGGGCTTTATTTCTGAAAATGCCTGCACAATCATTCAATAGTTAACCACCATGTTGTAAAGAGAATCAGAGAGGAAACTTTTGGAACTAAGAATCAAGGTATGCATAAAAAGATTTGAGGTGTGATTAATAGTTATGAAGCTGACCAGAAATATAGCAGCAACAAAAGTATATGATCTAAGGCTGACAGCATTGAAAAATGCATGTATGAGAAGAGAGTTTAGGTATTACTGACTGTTGCATTGGCAGAAGCAGGGAGAAACAAGAAAGAAACATCAGGCCAATTAAGTCAACAATGATAATCAATAGTCAATCGGCTAGCATTTATTAAGTACCTGCTATATTCCAGAAACTATTAAGTGATTGGGATAAAAAAAGGGCAAAAGACATCCCCTGCTTTCAAAGGGCTCACATCCTACTAAAAAAAGACCACATGTAAACCATGTAAGCAAACATGATATATATAGGATATATTGGAGATAATCATCAAAAGGAAGGCACTAGTATTAAGGAGATTAAGAACTGTTTCTTGCAGAAAGTATAATTTTAGGTGATACTTTAAAAAAAAGTCAGAGGAATAAAAGGCAGAGAAGAGGAGGGAGGGTATCCCAGGTATAGGAAATAGCCAAAAAACTGTCTGGAGTCTGGAAATGAAGTTTCTTATGTGAAGAACAGAAAGGAGGTTGGTGTCATTAAATCATTGAATACGTATAGGAGAGTAAGATGTAGAAATATTGTAAAATTGTTAAGGGGGACAGATAATAAGAAGCTTTGAATGTAAAACACAGGGGTTTATATTTGATCATGCAAGTGATAGAGAGAACTGGAGTTTACTGAGTAGATGGATCAGATCAGCCACAAATCAATTTTTTAGTTGTGGTGATAGCCTGAATCATTCACAAAAAGAATCATGGATTGAGACAGCAGTAAGCCTTGGTTCTAGTTCTATTTCTGCTACTAACTATCTGTGTAAACTTGAGCAAGTTACTTCACCTTACTCTTCCCAAATTTAATCATCTGCAACATAAAATGACTAGATGAAATGAGCTCTTTGATCCCTTTCATCTTTAACATTCTAGATAGTGTTTTTGCACTGCCTATGCCCAATTGTACAATTATTTTGACAGACCAAGTAGCCAGTGATGGGGGTACATTGACTGTATCAAGCGAAATGAAACTCAATGCTCCTTTTACCCTACACCCTGGACCTATTTAGCATAGTGCTTAAAGTAAGCTAATTAAAGAAAGACCAAAATTTGTGTTTTCACTGTTACAATTCACCAAACAGTACACTAGTGGTCTAAAAGAATTAATCTACCATCCTTAATAGGTAACATGCTACCAGGGAGTGAGTTAGACCCTCCAGAGAATCAAAATCAATGACTCAACTACAAGGACATCAGTTGTGAGGGCAATTAACCAAATCCTAAACCTAGGAAATTCAAAAGTTGAAATGTACTCCAATGCATTCTTCCATCACTAATCCTTGCTGTACATTAGTGTACAGGATGTAGTTGTGATTGAGAATCACAGTTTTGACAATTTAATGAAGAAAAGATGAAACACAGTATATCATATACGGAACAAAGCTACAAAGTTGGGCTCCTATTTATCAACAAATGCATTAAAAATCCTCCATCATTTTATTATGCATCAATAACATTGTGAATTTTTTTAAAGTCAGAAACACATGCTGAATCCATGTGCCTGTGTCTATTACACTGGATAATGAACATTCAAGCCCCAGATACTTATCTACAAAGTTACTGATCTATGACCTAATTGCATATAGATATTAATAGATTTAGAGCTATAGTTCTTAATCAGATAAAAACCTCATTGAAATCAATAAAGGATTCACCTGAATATAACATAGTTCCCAAATGACTCCACAAATAGTATGCAGCTTTTTTTTGCTTATATGCATCATTTAAAGTAACCCAACTGCTGAAATCATTCAGTAACATTCTAAGAACCTTGAAAAGTAGAAGAAAAAAACGAAACCTCTGGGACTAAAATGTAAGTGGGTTTTTTTTTCCTTGAGAGAGAAAAATAGATTGCCTTTTGAGAAGAATTATTTAGGTTATACTCATATAACTATACTATAAGAACCATTAGGAGAAATAGGGGTTTTCTCTCTTTTTCCTGTATTTGCTGCTGATTCTAAAGTCTTAGCTCCTCAGTATCTCAGACCAGCTGAGAGAGTTCTCTTTAAATTTTCCAAAATTTTAGTACCATCTCCCTAATAAAGATGAAAGTGAATGTTTGCCTTCTATTTGGAAAGTGACAGTATTAGTAAAAACTGTATAATAGATTATATTTTATAAACAAAACCAAATTGTGTGTTGGTCTTAGGGTCCTTCTTGCTTTAAAGTTACACGGATGAATTTTATCTTTCTAATGGTTACCTATGACTATAAAAATAAAGGTTCTATTTAGGAATTGTTGGAATATGTAGTTGTCAACTAAAGTGAAAAGCTTATACTTAAACCCTCCCCTGAAGTCCTACTTCAGTATTTTATCTTGCTGGGGAAGGGAACTTGGCTTCTTTAAGATTATGTCATGATACCTAGCTCTGACATTTCCAATTTAGCTGAAAAAGCTTTGAGAATATCCCTCAGTGATAGGATTGTATGTCTCCCATCTGAAGACTGACTAGATTTTCTCATGACAGGAAATATTGATATAACGCTTTAATTTATAGAAAAAATATATGCAATATCGAATTTAGGCCTCACAACAAACCTAGGAGGGAGAAAATATTATTACCCTAATTTTAAAGTTGATGAAACTGAAGTAAACAAAGGTAAAGTTACTGACCAGGTCATACAACTATCAAGTGACTATGCTAGACTTTAGTTTATTCCTTCCTGACTCAAGGCACAGCGATCTATCCACTGTACAATCTAGATGTCAGTATTTTTGTCATAGAGACTCATTAAATTATCTATTAATCCTTGAATGTAGTTATAATATGTATTGCTGGAAGGACACATAGAGATAAAATCCGGGACCTTTTGAAGTATGGAATTATCAATACGAATGATTTGCATTATAGGTTTGTTTATATATACACTCATTAGTCCTTTAGAAGCTTGAAGAAATATATATCACTTCCACACACTACACTGACTTCTAAATTGATTTCTGAGTTTAATTTAAATCGTTAAACATTAATGAGCAAACATTTCCCATGGTGTCTTCTCTAGATGTTTAGACTATACAGCCAAATATCATTGCAAACATTAGTAACAATTTTCCTTATTTCATTATCTCTCCTTCCACTATTACTCCTTGCACAAAAAAATAAAGAGAAGGGGGGGGGCAGCTGGGTAGCTCAGTGGATTGAGAGTCAGGCCTAGAGACAGGAGGTCCTAGGTTCAAATCCGGCCTCAAACACTTCCCAGTCGTGTGACCCTGGGCAAGTCACTTGACCCCCATTGCTCACCCTTACCACTCTTCCACCTAGGAACGAATACACAGAAGTAAAGGGTTAAAAAAATAATAAAGAGAAGGGGAAAGAAATTTGATAGTAAACTATACCAGCCAATCCTAAAAGAAAAACCTTTTATATTCATACATATACATATATATTTTTTTTCCTCCTGAGAAGAGGTAAACAAAATCATTTCCACACAAGAGCCACAATGGAGGAGCATTGTGTATAAAAGTAAAGGGGCATCCAGGAGAGACACAGAAAAGTCATCTTTCTGACTTCAAATTCGGCCTTAGATACTTTTGAGTTATATGACCCTGGGCAAGTTACTTAATCTTGTTTTGCTCAATTTCCTCATCTGTAAATTGAACTAGAAAAGGAAATGGCAAACCACCCCATCATCTTTGCCAAGAAACCTAAATGGGGTCACTAAAAGTCAGATATGATCAAAAGGACTAACAACATATAAATAATGATAATAATAATAATAATAATAATAGCCTTTTATAGTACTTTAAGGTTTGCAAAACACTTTACAAATATTATCTCATTTTGTTCTCACAAAAACCTGAGAGTTAGGTGCTATTATTATCCCTATATTACAGATAATAAAAATGAGGCAGGCAGAGGTTTAAGTGACTTGCCCAGGCTTATAAAGAGATTAAATATCTGATGCTACATTTGAGTGCAGATCTCCTTGATTTCAGGTCTAACACTTTCACTCCTACACTGCTTAGCTGCCAATAAACAATTAAATATTATATGTGTGTGTATATATATATATA
>NW_025367878.1:0-1970 GCF_016433145.1 Gracilinanus agilis | reverse complement strand
GGGGCAAAGGAGTAGGAATAGGAGGCATCAGGGACTGGGGTGGGAATGAATTGGGAGCTACAGTAGGGACAGGGTGTGGCATGGGTTGTGTAGGGGGTGTGGCACTGGCTGGAGGAATGGGTTGAGTGGAGGGTGTAGCAGTAACTGGGACTGAGGTAGTGATGAGTGGAGTAGTGGGAGGAGGAATGGAGTTTTGTAGGACTGGGTGGGACAGAGACTCTGATACTGAAGTATGGAGAGATGTCTCCTTTACTCTGGGGTGTTTTGGAGTTATGTTCAATGAGAGCCATTATCTTCCCTAAACTCTCTTCCACATTGTCTTGAGTCAACTTGAGTTCAAGTTGAGCTTGTAGTTCCCTGGATTGTTGAATAGTAGAAAGGGTAGTTTGTTGGGTTAGGCAAGAAGTGTGTTCTTCATAGAGAAGCTGAGATAAATAATTTATTTGTATCTCCAACATACATAAGGTATTTCTCAACTCTCTCTGAGAGAAAAAAAGGTAAAAACTCCATATCCTATTATTATAATTATATCCAAGAACAGTGCTAAGTGTATCCATTGTGGTATACTCTCTGGGAATATCAGCCAATTGGAAATGCTATCAAAAATATTTTAAATGCTTTTCTTATCATCTTTAAATTTAATTATTAGATTGCTTTTAATTTTGGTTTTTGTCAGTAGATAGTGCTATTGGCTAGATTAAAGAGGGGTTAAGATGTGGTTCTTTTGTCTCTCAAACTTTAACCCAATTTAAATTTATGGCAGGTGTAAAACAATGCCTTTAGTCTGAGGCCAAGTTCTAGAAAGGCTACGTGTAGGAGGGTTACACAAAGCCTTTTAGCCCAAGGCTGAGTTTCTTTTAGAGGTTAATTTTAGGAGGGGCCACAAGATCCAGCTGAAACTTTTTGCAGCTTAAAAGTTTTAATTTAAGAGTCTGAGGGAGCTTCCCCCCCCCCCCTTCCCTTTCAGGCTAAAACCACTAAAACCATGCTTCCCTCTTTGGGCAAAAACTCCACTTTTTCTAGCTGGCCCCACCAGACTTTAGCTGCTCACTTAGATTTAAAAAATAGAGACACGTGGGGCTTGGAAAAAGGAAAGTAGACTTCCAGGAATAAAACAAGGCTAAGACAGTCAATTTCAGCTTAAAATCACTCCCCCTAAAGAAACCCTACTAACAAGCCAAGTCCAGTATCTTCATCAGGGTTTTTTGGAGATTTTTTGCTGTGGGATGTAATTTTTGCTTTGAGCATTGGGCAGAGCTGCTTCTAAGGTTTTCCCAGGTGTGGCCCTTGGCTAGTTAAGAAACAAAGCAGTCTGCTTGTCCACAGTAAGGTAACTGAAAGATAGAATTCTTCCCCAGGTGAAAACCGATGTTCAGCTAATTGGGTTATTTGTTCCCTGAGGCAAGCTGGGTTGGAAATAGCCTCCCAAGCTGAGGCCGCAGGGCCCTGCAGCTAAGATTAAAAATGGCTGCTTTCTAGTTTATTTTAAGGATAAAAAAAGAAGAAAAATGTTTGATCTCACCTGTCTGGCATCTTTATGTGAATTGTAGATCCAAAACAAGCTGTAAAAAGGCTGGCTTGGGAATAGTAACAAAAGTAAAGGAAAAGTCAAGAAAATTTAGGAAGATTGAGGGAACTAGTCACAACCTTCAGGTTACCCAAATGTAAAGGGTAAAAAGTATGGTTGGACTGGATATTTATATTTAAAGGTGTGGTCACCAAGGAATTGAAATACCCAATTCCAAAATAAAAGACCCAAGTCAGTATGACTTTTATGGTGGTTTATTTACAATTAGGAAGGAAGAAGGTAGGGAGAGAGAGAGAGAGAGAGACAGAGAGAGAGAGACAGAGAGACAGAGAGACAGAGAGACAGAGAGACAGACAGAGACAGACAGACAGAGACAGACAGAGAGAGACAGAGACAGAGGCAGAGAGAGACAGAGAGAGAGAGAGAGAGAGAGAGAGAGAGA
>NW_025367877.1:0-8496 GCF_016433145.1 Gracilinanus agilis | reverse complement strand
TATATATATATAAAATAATTCAGAAGCTACTAGGCCTCATGGAAAATGCTCCCTCCTATGGACCATTTAGGGGTACCATGCCTCTTAAAAACTTTTCACCTTCCAGATGAGATTATATGTCTCATCCACTACATTTTTACAAATGCAAAGGTGGGGAATATCTAGGCATGTCACTTCAGAAGGCCTTTTAAAATCAATTTAAATTTTTAGATCATTAAATTTTCCTGAAATTTTACAATAGTATTTTCTCTGGTCCAGTCATATGGGGAGGTACAAATAACTGCAGTGCAACAGAACACATAGCCAATAACCAAAACACAGTAACTTAACAAACAAAATTAGATCTTAAAATAAACAATCAACAAATATGACAGGATACAGGAACTGAATTCAAGAGTCCCTTTTCCTTTTTTGTTTTTACTTTTGATAGCTTTAGTACAGAGACTTCTTCACTATTTGGAGGGGAACAAACTGAAACAGTTGATTACCCTGGTAATTGTAGTGTCATAGTACCATCTTGAGCGAATGTTATTGTGGCTCTAAATTTACATAATAGGTCTCTCCCTAGCAAATTTAGAGGAGAACCAGGCATTAAAAAAAAAGAATGTTCTACTGATAAGGGTCCCAGACATACCATTCGAGGGGAAAGTTTTGAGACCTTTTGAGGTTTTCCTGATACACCTATTACATTTAGAGAGCCAATAGTGTCACATTCGGCATCTGGTTTATTCAATAAAACTGATATGGCAGCTCCAGTATCTAAGAGACAATCAAAATATGTGTTCCCAACCTTTAGAGTTACATGAGGTCCTCTACTAGATGGAGAAAAATGGATTGGGATAACTGAGGAAGGATGGGAGGTAGAGGGGGAGCAGTTTGATAAATCTTTCCTCTTACTCTGGGTTTTTTTTAAGTTTTTCTCAATGTTATTTATATATGTATTGAGCTCCCCCAAACTCTCCTCAAGTTTTTTAATGAGAATTATACAATCTCTCTCAAGTTGAGATGAATTTCTTCTTTGGATGTCTACGTTACTCAGGCTATCTGCCAATCTTCTCTTAAGGAGAGATAGATGAACTGTAACATATTTTGTTATTATGAATATCCCCAGGTACAGTGCTAGATATATCCACTGTGATATATTTTCTGGGATCACAAGCCATTCTAGATATACAAGAAATAGCAATTTCCCAATTTGGGTTGTGCTGCTCAGTATCATATTTGGTTGCCTATTTAGTTTTAATGTTTAGGACTTAACTTTCTTCAGCTGAGGAATTAGTTACTAATAGCTAGCTGAGGGATAGTTTACAATTTGCCAAAATAGAGGGGAAACAATAAAGTGGAGAAATGTGAAAGAGTTAGAGAAAATACCTGTACTAGTCCCGTAGTCAGGAGTGACGTGGCCTCCTCCAAGATGGAAGCTAGTCTCTTTAGGAAACTAGGAAAGTTTTCAGCCTTTCACTCACCCGATGAAGTAGTCCAGGAGTCAGAGTATAAGTTGAAGCTGAGCTCCAAAGCCCAGGATCCAAACAGCAGTCAAAGTGAAGATCCCTTGAAGACTCTCCCAGTCAGACGGCTATCTCCAGAAGAAAGTCTCTTCAGACTGTCTTCTCAAAGACTATCTCCTCTAAGGGAGTGGAGTTGCTTTTATGGTGACTTCTTGTCTCCTCCCCTCTTCACAGGGGCCAATCACAGTTTCCAAATTGTTTAGCACTGCCCAGTGGGCAGTGTCTGTGGGATCAACTTCTCACCTTCTGAAGGCCAATTTTTCATCCAAAAAGTTCACAGTTTCCTGGTTGAAGTTTCTGAGAGTGTGAACTCTTGTGTGAACTCTTAAAAGAATTCACAAGTTTCTGACTGAGTTTTAAAAAAAGGGTGGAGCTCTCCAAGCATCTTGCTGGCTGCTCACCTAACACTAAGTAGAGTATTCAATCTTTTGTTGATTCAATTTAAAAGGTGGACAAAGGAGAGTTAATCCTCTCTTCACAATCTAGTGAGGTACTTTGTTAACTAAAGTGTTAGATCCTACTAGGCAAAGAGAATAAAGGATTCCCTTTCACAAATGTAAACTCAAAGAGAACAAAGAATTCCCTTTTACTACACTCTTATAACCCTATGATATTCTAGGTAACACCAAAACCTTTCTCTAAAACATGAATTTCTTCTACAATATTACTGATAATTAGTCATCTAGATGCTTCTTGAAGATTTCCAGTGATGGGAAAACCCCACTACTCTGGGAGAGGAATCATTATAGTAGAGATTACAATGAGCCAGAAATGATTGGGAAAGTTCCAAGTATTAAGAAGTTTTTCTTTATCTTGAGTTAAAATAGATTTATCTATAATTTGTTCTGATTCTTACTGTCCCCTGGGACCAAGCAAAAACAAGTATAATTCCTCTTTCCAATGGTGGGCTGTGTATTTTAAGATAGCAAAATTGTTCCTCTAACTCTTCTCCAAGTCAAATATCCTAGTTCTTTTAATAGTTCTATTTACCATCCTGGTCAGTCTTTTCAGGATGCATTTTAGCTTGCTGTTTTAAAAAAAAATGTCACACAGAATTGAACATGGTCTGAAATGGTCCAACTATGACAAAGCACAATTGAAATATCACCTATTTCATTCTGGACACCATTTTAATATTAATGGAACCTATGATTGCTTTAGTTCTTTATATGGCCATGTTCCTGCAAATTGAGATTGCACTTTACTGACTGTTTCCCAGGTATTTTTCATACGAACTGTTGTATATACAAACATTACCAAGTCTTTGTTTATGTGAAATTGTTTTTTTTTAATCCAATAAACATGTACACATTATTGTCAGCTACATTTCATCCTCCTCAGCCTTGCCATTTGATATACTCTTTTCAGATTATTTTGGATTCCATTCCTGACCTCTAATATATTAGTTATCATCCCAGTTTTAGATAATCTGAAAACTTGATGAATACCGTGGTACAGAGAGGGTGGGGGCATAACAGTTTTGCAGGCTTTGACAGTTCTTCTGTCAGTTAAGGAGTTTAGAATCTTGGGAAAAGTTTCAGTTGGTCCTAGGAACTCCTGCAGGGAACCAGGGTCCAGCTGAGCTCCTTCTTGAGATTGAAACCTGGCCTAGATTTGCAGTTTTCTTTTGAGATTTGTTAATTTAGCTAAATCCTTTGAATCTCCCTGCCCTACCTTACTCCTACCTTCATTTCCCTACCTGAATGTCTGAGAAGAAGGTGAAAAGGAGAGTGGATCTGAGAGTTAGTTCAAATCTGTGATAGTTTAATCTTACCCTTGAAACAAATTATCTATTGAGTCTTTGTATTCATCTTCCTAACCCCATTGATTACAAACCCACCTTGAGAGTTGAGTTAAGGCAGGTCCTTTCTCAGTCTCACGTTCCTGCTTTCCTTCCCCAACCTGAGGTTTCTCTAAAAGGCTGTTAGGGCTACCTTAATCCTCTACCCTGCCAATCTATCTTAGAAGACAATAAACCCCATTTGTGTTTAAACAAGACCTTTTGACTACTTCATTAGTTAATTAGTAAGAGCAGGAGGAAGAGGAAGAGGAATAACATACTCTCTGGAGTTTGAGGGAAGCTGAGGGTATCCATTTTGAAGGAAATGTAACTTTAATTCTAGTCCCTTCCTGTGAAACTGACTAAAACCTGAAATCAGTTTCAAGCTGTCTTGGCTGACTCTAACTTGGCTCTGTAAAGTGTCCTTTACTAGAAGGGATCAGTCTATTTCCCTTCAGTGTTTTGTCTTTAACCTGAGTCCCAGTCTGTATTTCCCTGCTGCTGTTTGCCTGCCTTGGAATTAGTCCATCCTCTCCCTTGCAACCCTTGTTACCTCAGTGTTATACTCCCTAAACTCAGACATTCCCTTATTTTCCTTACCACCTCAACTACCAACCTTCATCATTATACCTGCCTTATCCATTATATTGCCTTAATTTCTCTACTACCTAGTCTATTCCCTTGATTACCTCTAGCCTTGGGTCCCTTACCTTGCCTTATTTCCTGTTCCTACCAGTTATTACCCCTAGCTTCAGCCTCATATTACATCCTGCAGATTCCCATATCACATCCTACATATCCCCTTATTACAATATGTCATCTATGGTTTCATCCAAGTTATTAATAAAGTTGTTGGATAATTTTAGGCTAAGGACAAAACTTTGTGGCAAGCACTATAATAGTTTTCCCTCTAAGATGATATGGATCCATTAATAAACACTCTTTATATCACCTCAGTCAGGCAATTAGATCTAAATTAAATCATTGTACTGTCTCTTAGTACACATTTATCTGCCCTCTTTAGAAGAATATCTTAAGAGATCTTGTTAAATGCCTTGGTGAAATCCATCTGTAGTATGAAATCCTAGGATAGGAGCCTTATAAAAAAAGGAAATGAATTTAATCTGGTAGGGCTTGTTCTTAAAGAACTCACGTTAGATCATCTCTACTACTTCCATTTTAAAATGGTCACTACCAAAGCCTCTCCTCTAAGGCTACTTCCCATTGATACTGGATATACGATGTGTATAGGTAATTGATTATGTGTCATCTCCTCCATGAGAACGTGACTTCCTTGAGGCAAGGGCTGAACTTTTACTTATATGCTCAGTGTGTAATAAAAATCAATAAGCATTTCTTATATTCTTATATATTATATATAATACATATATTATATATTCTATAGTACTAAGTATAACAAAAGGGAAACACACAGACCCTACCCTCACTTTAAAGCATTCACATTATAGTAGAGAAGATAACATGCA
The DNA here is from genome assembly GCF_016433145.1 of Gracilinanus agilis. Lineage (NCBI taxonomy): Eukaryota > Metazoa > Chordata > Mammalia > Didelphimorphia > Didelphidae > Gracilinanus > Gracilinanus agilis. Next base: position 3,721 of record NW_025367877.1, on the reverse strand, counting down.
AAAACTATCTGTATTTAAGATACAGACATAAATGGAAAGTAATTTCAAAGAGAAGGCACTAGTGGTAGGGGGTAGTGAGAAAGGTTTCTTGCAGAAAGTGAGATTTGAGGTCAGCCTTTGATGAAGAAAATTAGGGAAGCCAAGAGGTAGATGTGAGTGAAAGTGCTTCTTAAAGCCAGTGAAAAGGCATAAGGTTGGGAAAATGGAGTGTTTTGTTTGATAAATAGCCAGGCCAGTTTTGCAAGATTATAGAGTACCTATAGGAGAATAAAAAGCAAGGATATTGGAAAGTAGAAATGGACTAGGTTTTGAAGAGCTTTAAAGATCAAGAAGAATTTTCTCTGTAATTATGGAGGTTATAGAGAACCATTTAAATTTATTCAGTGTGTGTGTGTGTGTGTGTGTGTGTGTGTGTGTGTGTGTGTGTGTGTACATACAGGCCTGTATTTGTCATGGTCAGATCTACATTTTAGGAGATCACTTCAGTAGGTAATTGGAGGATGAACTGAAGAGGGGAAGGATTTGAGATAGGAAGACCAACTAGTATGCTGTTGCAATAGTCTACTATGGACTAATAGTCCAGGTGTGAGGTGATGGGGACCTGCTTCAGGATAATGATTATGTAAGTGGAGATAGGGGGACTTATATTAGAGATGTTTTCAAGGCTTAAATGACAAGAGTTGGCAACAGTTTGGATTTATCTGAGTGAGAGATCAAGGATATAACATTGGTTATGAGTGTGAGTGCCTGGAAGTGTGATAATTACAATTTACAATTGCATGAATAGATTTTTTTTTAATCAGCAGAAAACTTTTGTACTTTTCTATCAGGTATATGTAAACTGCAACCAAAACAAAAGAAGAGGGAAGGGTTTGGAAGGAGAAATAATGAGTTTTGTTTTGGACAAGTTGAGGAGTGTGAGGTATATAAAGGACATCCAGCTGGAGGTGCCCAATAATAATTTATTGATATGGTTTTGTCATTCAGGAGAGAGGTTAGTGCAAAGTATGAAAATACATAGATATAGTATTTGAACCCAAAGGACCTGGCATATAATAAGTGCTTAATATCATGAATCATGTAACTGTGGAAAAATATTCTAAATAAAAACAATAAGTGCTTAATAAAGGATCATTGATTGCCTTTATTGTCAGAAACCACCCCTTTAATCATTGTAGAATCACAACGATTTAGCTCAAGTTCATTAACCTGTGGTTTGATACATATATATTCTTCTCCCATTTGAAAATATGACACCTTTCCAAAATTCTGTGATTTTTTTCAAACTCACTGGCAGTAGTTCAACAACACTATTCACAAGTTCTTTTGTTACTCTGAGATATAAATGGTTCAGCCCAGGTGCCTTGTTCTCATAGGAAGCTGCTAGGTGCTATCTTAACATCTCATTTTTCTTGGGCAAAATCGTCCAAAAGAAACAGATAAGAGAGAATTTTTGAATGTATGTATCACTTTCTATGGATTAAATCATGGTAAATCAACATGTTAAGGATCAGTCAAGTATTAATTTCTATTTTCAATCAAATACTTGATTTTAATAATTCAATTCAATGACTTATTAAGTGCTGCCCTTTGACAGCCACTGTGTTATGTGCTGGGGAGTCAAAGATGAAAACAAAAATAGCTCCTATTCTTAAGAAGTTTATATTTCACTGGAGAGAAACAACATGTACATACAGAAGCAAATAGAAAACATATAAAACATGGAACAATTTTAGGGGTGTTGTTGTTCAGTCTTTTCACACTTGTGTCTGACTCCTCGTAACTCCATTTGGAGTTTCCTTGGCAAAGATACTGGAGTTGTTTGCCATTTCCTTCTCCAGCTCATTTTACAGATGGTGAAGCTGAGAAAAATAGGGTTAAGTGATTTGCCCAGACAGCTAGTAAGCGTCTGAATCTGGATTTGAACTCAAATCTTTCTGACTCCAGGCCTGGCACTTTATCTGCCACACCACCTCACTGCCCCTCATATGTCTGCTAAATTGACTTAAATCAAAGAGACTGGATATGATTCATTTCACTAAATATTTAGCATGCCATTTAGCAGGTATAAGGAGTTTGGGATACAGAGACACAAAGTTTAGATACAGTTCCTGCCCTCATGGAGTTTCTAAGATCCTAAGAAAGATAGGCATATAATATAAATACATCATTTCAGAGCTGATGAATTTGAACTTTAGCAACTGTTTTGTGTATTGAGGCTTTGAGAGGGGGTAGAGTGGGAAGAAAGAATAAATTAAGGTATAAGCTTAATTGTATAAAATTCTGATGTCTTTTCTTAAGCCCTGGGACCACTAAGGACTCTTTTTTTTCTCCTTTTCTTATTTTTTCTCTCATTATTGTTTGTTTTATTATCCTCAAAAATAAATGGAAAAACACAGAGAACATATACACACTTAGAGTTACACAAATACACATATACACAGGCACTAGTGCCTCTTGGTGTGGGTCAAATGCAAAATAAAGTTATTAATTCACAAGAGGATATATTCTTTGATATGTATAGAAATTAAGCAGCTTTGAATTCTGTAATAAATTTTAAACCCACTGGAGGATGGACTTAATATAATTAAGGCTCTCTGGACTAGAGGCAACTGACTCCAAGATGTCTGGAGACCTCCCTGGAGGTAGAGAGACATCTCCCCTCACATATAAACTAGGAAGTGAAGACTGGAGACCACATTTTTGTAATTCTCTCTTAGGAAGCTAATTTTTTTGAAGTAGGGAAGCTTATTTTTATGCATTATCAGTGAATAATAGACCTCTTCAGGTGACGAGTAACAAGGCCACTGGGAAAATGCTTCCTAAAATTTCTCAGACCTTTCTTTCAAAGAAAACCATACAGTTATGCTATTTCCGGATACTGTTCTGCTTATAGTCAACAAGAACTCTGTATTTTCTAACAGCTTTTTAAAAGTTGAATATGATAATATTAAAATACAATAAAATTTTTATTATCATTTTTATATCATCTTTACTTCCAATATAACCCCCTTTCCTTTTATGCTTCTCTATTAGAACCATACCTCATTGGAAAAAAATAAAATAGGAAAGAAAAAAGGCAGTTCATCAAAACATCAGTATATCACCTGTCTGACTATATGAAGCGTGCCTTGTCTATAATTCCCCGCCTCAGCAAAGAAGGAAGAGAAGTACACTTTTTTAAAACTACTTAAAGGCAAAATGTTATTATGCATTTTTGCAAACTAATGTTATTCAAATGTAGCAGATGACTTGGGAAAAACATGAATGCTTTAGAAGTCCTGTTGAAAATTAGGTTACTCATATGATAAACTATGAAATACCTTCAGGCCAGAGTAAATAACCACAAAAAATGGAGGAAAATAGCATATTTAAAATTTTTTTAAATATTTGATTTTTAGCTATTGATATTCCTCTCCCTCCTCAATTGTATGTAAGTTACATGTTGTGACACAGTGAAATTAGATTTTTTGTGGACCTCAACTTTGCATTGATTCTCTTGCATAGTAGTAAGGGGAAGCTGAGGGCAATTGGACTTATCGTACTCCAAAGGAACATGATGTGACCCCCAAGGGATATACAATCAATCAATCAAAGATAGTCAAATCACGCTCTTCCTGGCATATCCAGTCTTTGGGTTTATCTCTAATACAACCAAGCTTATTATGTTTATTATCTCTCTCTCTCTCTCTCTCTCTCTCTCTCTCTCTCTCTCTCTCTC
>NW_025367876.1:0-7072 GCF_016433145.1 Gracilinanus agilis | reverse complement strand
TGATAAGAGAAACACTAGAAGAATAGAGAAGAAAGAGGTAGAATGGGGAAATTTTTTTTCACATAAAACAGGTATGCAAGAATGTCTTTTATAATGGAGAAGAAAAGATGAGATAATTGTGGCAGGCAATGCTTGAACCTTACTCTCACTAGAATATATAATACACACACATATTAAATTGTGTATAGAAATGTAACATCTGATAGGAAAATAGAAATAGAAGCAGAAAGGGAAAAGAAAATTGGAGGGATGACAAAATGAAGGTAGTGATTAGAAACAAAATAGACTTGAAGACAGGATAAAAAAAGATAAAGAAACAGTAGAAACTAAGGTGGGGGGAAATACAATTTGTAATCATAACTGTAAATGTGAATGGAATGAACTCACCCATAAAATAGAAGCAGATAACAAAATGGATTAGAAACCAGAATCCAACAAAATGTTGTTTATAAGAGACACTCTTGAAACAAAAAGACTTAAAGGGCTAGAGCAGAATCTAATATGTTTTGGCAGAAGTTTAAAAAAAGGGGGGGGTGTTAGTGATCATAATCCTAGACAAAGAAAAATTGACAATAGATCTAATTAAAGGAGTTAATTAGGGAAACATCATTATGCCAAAAGGTTCCATAGACAATGAAGTAATATAAGAAATATTTACAGCAAATTTCTCTGATAAATCTTTTATTTCTCAACTATATAATGAATATAGAATTGAGTTATAAAAATGAACTATTCCCCATTTGGTAAACAATCAAAGATGTAAACAGGCAGTTTGCAAAAGAAGAAGTCCAAGTTATCTATAATCATATGAAAAAATGCTCTAAATCATAATTGATCTAGAAATTCAAATTAAAACCACTCTGAAGTGCCACTTCCCCTATCAGAAATGACAAATGGTAGAGAGAATGAGGGAAGAATAGAAATATGAATAAACTTCTGGTGAAGTAATGAATGGAGAAAAATTTGTAATTATGCCTGAAGAACTATAAAAAAATTTTTTTAAATAAATTTCATTCATTCATTCATTTAGAATACTTTTCCAAGGTTACATCATTCATATTCTTTCCCATCTCTCCTCCCTCCTAGAGCCAACGAGCAATTCCACTGGGTTTTACATGTATGATTGTTCAAAATCTATTTCCACATTATTAATATTTACAATAGAGTGATCATTTAAAGTCAACATCCCAATCATATCCCCATCAAGCCATGTGACCAATCATATGTTTTTCTTCTGCTTTTCTACTCCCACAGTTCTTTCTCTGGATGTGGACAGCATTCTTTCTCAACCCTCAGGATTGTTCTGTATCACTGCATTGCTGCTAGTAGAAAAGTCCATTACATTCAATTGTACCATAGTGTATCAGTCTCTGTGTATAACATTCTCCTGGTTCTTCTCCTCTTGCTCTGCATCAATTCCTGGAGGTCATTCCAGTTCACATGGAATTCCTCCAATTCTTTATTCCTTTTAGCATAATAGTATTCTATCAACATCAGGTACCACAATTTGTTTAGCCATTCCCCAATCAATGGATGCCCCTCCCCCCATTTTCCAATTTTTTGCCACCACAAAGAGCACAGCTAGAAATATTTTTGTACAAGTATTTTTCCTTATCTCTTTGGGGTACAAACCCAGCAGTAGTGTGGCTGAATCAAAGGGCATGCAGTCTTTTAAAGCCCTTTGGGCATAATAACTATAAAATTTTGCATGACCTTTAACCCAACAATACTACTACTAGGTCTATATCTAAAAAAGATAAAAGAAAAAGGAAAAAGGTCCTATATGTGCAAAAATATTTATAGTAGCTCTTTTTGTTGTGGCAAAGAATTAGAAATCAAGGGGATGGTCATTAATTTGGGAATGGCTGAACAAGTTGTGGGATGAGATTTGAAGTAGTATTGTGCTATAAGAAATGACAAGATGTGTAGTTTTCAGAAACATATGGCGAGAATTATATGAATTGATGGAAAGTGAAGTGAGAAGAACCAGGAGATAATTATGGACAGTAATAGCAAAGTTGCTATAATAACTGCAAAAGACTTGGCTACTCTGATCTATACAATGATCCAAGATAATTCTAAAAGACTCATGATGAAAAAATTATATCCTTCTCAGAGAGAGAAGTGATAAACTTTGAGTGCAAATTGAAGTATAATTTTCTCACTTTATTTTTCTTGCTTTTGGGGGGAAATATGACTTATATGGAAATGTTTTATGAGATATCACACATATAATTGATATCACATTGCTTATTTTTTTCAGCAGGTTTGAGGGCAGGAGGGAATTTGGAATTCAAAATTTAAAAAGAAAAGAATGTTAAAAATAAATAAACCAGGTAGACTTAACTACCAGGAAATAAGGGACTGAGAATTAGCTTTGGGGATCCAACTTACACAAGGAAAGTAAAAATACCATTCTTAAAAATCTAGGAATCTGAGACTAATCAATGTCCCCACCTGAGACAATGACAATTTTTTTGAAAATGTGTGTTGTATGTATGTAAATGTGTTATCATAAACTTAATTGCATGTGTGCATCTGTTTGAATAATCATTTTGGAAAGATAAAGCCTTCTTAATTAATCAAATTTTTATCATTGCAGTTCCATGACCATTTTTTCTGACCATGCACTTCTACTAATCTGACCACATAATTTGTTGTAAATGTAACCTGCAATCCCCTGAGTTCACATCTTCTCTTGTCTTCCATATTTCATTCAGTTATCCAATATGCAATTGTTAAAGCTCTACGTATTGTGAATAGATCACTCTGCTAAGTTTTGGAAGAAATTTAAAAAAAGATAATATTAAGACAAACTCTCTGAGTTCAAATTTGGCCTCAGAAATTTACTTGTTGTTTGACCCAGGACAAGTCACTTACCCCTATTTATCTTAGTTTCCTCATCTATAAAATGAGCTGGAAAAGGAAATGTCAAATAATTTTAGTATCTTTGCCAAAAAAAACCCAAATTGGGTCATGAAGAGTCAGATATAACTGAACATCCAACCAACCATCCATCAATCATACCCATGATACTTTTCTTCATGCTTATAGTCTAGTAAAGATATGAGACATGTTTTCCCAAATAGATTTCTATCTCATCACTTTGAAAGATTCCACCAGAGATGAAGATTGAAACTCATCCATGTGACTTCTGTCTATGTCCTCCTATAAGTTCACCTCATAGTAAGTAACCATACTTAACCATAACCATAACCAAGTAACTATAGTAAGGCCAACATGTAAGAAACCTTTCTTGCTTTCTAACAACATTGTGAGCGTTGCAGGAGGGAAATAAGGATGTCCACTTGTCAACACTTGTCTGGTCATATGTCCAGCACATCTTTCTTCCCATCATCCAATTTTTTGGAGCTACCCTTTACTCTAAAAAAAAAACATCCTATGTGTGTCAGCTACTGGGGGTGGGGGCGGGGGGAGAGATCAAGAACATGAATCATGTAACCATGGAAAAATTTTTTCTAAAAAAAATTTAAAAACCCTTATATTCCACCTTAGAATCAATATTAAGTATTGGTTCCTGGCTAGTAAGGGCTGGGCATCAGTTCATGTAGGTCTTTCCAGCTCTCTCTGAAATTATCCTGTCCAACATTTCTTATAGCATGATAGCATTCCATCAACATCATATACCAAAATTTGTTTGGCCATTTCTCAAATGATACTCATCCCCTTAATTTCTAATTCTTTGCCACCACAAAAAGGGCTGCTATAAATATTTTTGTTCAAGTAGGTACTTTCTCCTGCTCACTTTTTTCTCTTTTTGGAATAATAGACCCAGTAATACAGTGGTATCACTGTATCAAAAGGTATGTACTGTTTTGTAGCCCTTTGGACATAGTTTCAAATTGCCCTCCAGAACATTTGTATCAGTTCACAACAATGCATTAGTATCCCAGTTTTGTCGTGTTCTCTTCTACATTTATTGCTTTACTTTACTGTCATACTGCCAAATCTGATAGGTATGAGGTGGTACTTCAGAGTTGTTTTAATTTGCATTTCTCTAATCAAGAGTAATTTAGGACATTTTTATATTATTTTTGATAGCTTTGATTTCTTCATCTGAAAACTGTTCATATCCTTTGACCATTATCACTGAACATTTAAAATGGTAATCTATGGTTCCATTTACAAGATATCTGCTACATTTGATTGAGGGGCTGTGAAGAGAGAGAAGTCATGACCTTTGTCCTCATAGATCTTATAGTCTCATTGAAGAGAAAATGTATACAAACATGCACATAGGTAAATCCTGATCTGAGACCAAACACATGTTCTCTGTAAATCCCACAAAATTAAAAATATCACAATAATAGGCTTTACAGAGGCAGGCTTTAATAATCTTGTTTTACAAAATCACATTAATTAGCCTAGCCTTAAGAGCAGATGTGAAGGTTAAAGTTGCCGGGAGCATCAACTTCCATTTGCAATTAACAGCTCCCAGTCTTTTCTAACCTCAGTTCTTCATCCTATATATTTCTTTTGTGTCTCAGAAGAATTTTTTTTAGGGTAAAAAGGCATGTTGGTTGTAACTTTGGATTACTATGACTTAGAATAAAATTACCTCACAAAATTACTATGACTTAGAATAAAACTACATGCAACTTTTGTTCCAGAATTTTCTTTTCAACTACCTTTTCCTGGAAAAAAGATTATGCCCACATGACAACCAATTATTGAAGAAAAATGAGAATTATTAACCTGACTGGAAAAAAAAACTTGGCATTTCTGATACCAAGATGTATTTTAATTTTCATTCTTTGAATGCTATGCATAGTCTGTCAGAGTGAACTTAAGGTGGGCTATGATTCTAAATTAACTTTGGTGTCAAGGTAGATTTTCCCAAAGCATGCTTATTGTCACCTTTCTAAAGTTTTATCAGTGCCTTTTATTTTCCTGCTATAGCAGTTATCTCTACCATTGAATCCTTTCTTAAAAACAAATAAAAATAACAATAGGATATCATTTTACATGAACTCAACACAAGTGAATTTGGGTATATATGATTGGCTTGTATAAAAAAGCAAAGACACAAAAATATGTAAAATAAATAATTTTAATTGTGTGCTAAATCTGTGCCATTTTCCCAAGTGGCAGAAAGTCTTATTGCAGTTCAGCCAATCATGTTCATTCTTACTCTGAGAAGCATGAATAGGAGTCTTTACATTATTTTCAGCCAAACATTAGCTCTTGCATCAGTATTTATCTGGCGTTTTCATTTGTAACAAGTTGTGTCCATGTCAGAGCAGTGTTTCTCTTTGTTTCATTAATTATATCAAGTTATTAATAATGGTCCCAGACAAGAAGAGTGGTGATGCTGATAGCTCTGATAAGCCTAAGAAAAGTTATAAAGTGCCTAGATATATTTATATAAGAAATATTTATTAAATAATGGGGCTCACTGTTATGTATTATTTTAACCTATAGAAAGAGTCTTAGAATACATTGGTCATATAAAACAAGGTCCTACTGTATTTCAGCAAAACCAATTCACTCAGAAGTCATGTTTGGCAGTATACCACTTTTCATCTCTGTTCCCTTGTTCTTTACTTGGGAGAAGAAAGAGTATTTCATTATCAGATTTTATTACTGTTGACTGAATTCCACCACTTTTTAGTAGTAAAATATATAAAATAATGTTATCATTTGCATTATTGTAGTCCTTGTGTATTATGTCCTTGTATTTCTATTTTCTTTATTCATATATCACATCATATTTTCTTTCCATGTTTCCTTGAATTTCCTATATTCATGTCTTATGTTACAATGATATTCAATTACATCCATATCAATTTGTTCATTCACTCTTTATCCTACAGATGGGTATTCAATTTGTTTCCATTTTTTCAAATAACAAAGAATATGGCTATGTATTTTGTTAAATATAGCAAATTTCTGTCACTGGCTTCTTTGGAAGTATAAGCTGAGTCAGATGATATGACCTGAGTGGGGACTTTTTGTGTAAAATTTCATTTTGATTGCTGACATAAACTCATCTATATCTGTACCACAGCAAATTAGTGTGCCTGTTGTTGCACAGTCCCTCCAACATGGACTTTACAGCTTAACAACTTCTTTAACCAAAAATCCATGTTTCTTCTCATCACACAATATATTTCTCAGGCTTACAAAAAGAATGACAAAATAAAGGACATGATGATAAGGCTATATTTAGGAATTCTACTTTAATGGAGGTCTCTGAGTGAGGTGGATAGCTCAAAATATTTCTGAATTCATCCTAACACTGACATATTATTGATAGTGAAAGAATATTAACTAGGGACCAAAACTGTGGTAGAAAACAATCATTATCTGATGAATAACAACCAAATTGTCACTAGTTTTCTTCTGAAATCCCTTCTAATTTTATCTTTCTCCTCCTTTGTTTTGAAGGTTGCTTTAAAACTGTCTTTAACAGCTGTGTTCAATAATCTTTGAAACATAGTTTGTGTTAGCAAGTAACATTTATTTTCATATGACTTCACCCTAAAAGTTAGATTTAAACCCACTAATTCGCTTAGTCATTAATTACACACACACACACACAAACATATATGAATGCACAACTATCACTATCACTAAGACCAATGACAACAATCTGACTCACTAAAAGCATATTATTTAATTTGAAGAGATTTAGATGCCTTGCTTGAAATGTGAATCTTGCAGAAAAAAGACCAGCACAACAGAATCTCATCTTTCTTTGCTAATACATATACAAGTTGGGGAAATTTCTAAGATAGGCCACCAGACTTCACTTCCTCAAAAAAATGTCAGTATCATTGATTTTAAAACCTGACATTTGTTAAAACGTCAGGTGAAGAAATGTAGCTGGGTTTCTGACAAATCAGCCACATGTCATCATTGTCATGTCTTTTATACAGTTTGAGCTAGATCATCTGTTGTGAGCAAGTTCTATAAACTAGGTTGAACATGTTTTCTTTCTTTTCTCTTTTTCTTTCTCTCTTTCTTTCTCTCTCTTTCTTTCTTTCTCTCCCTTCCTTTCTCTCTCCTTCCTTCCTTCCTTCCTTCCTTCCTTCCTTCCTTCCTTCCTTCC
>NW_025367875.1:0-4476 GCF_016433145.1 Gracilinanus agilis | reverse complement strand
CTTGGTCTGGTAGTTTTTGAATTTGGCTATAATATTTCTGGAAGTTGTTAGTTGTGGATTAAATATAGGGGGTGATCTGTGGATTCTTTCTATTTCCACTTTTCCCCCTTGTATAATTTCCTGTAGGATGATGTCCAAACTTTTCCTTTTGTCGTGATGTTCTGGCAGCACAATAATCCTTAAGTTATCTCTTCGAGATCTGTTTTCCAGATCAATGGTTGTGTCAATGAGATATTTCATATTTTCCTCAAATTTTTCATTTTTTAAAAATTTTGCTTTATATATTCTTGCTGCCTTATGAAGTTATTTGCTTCTAGTTATTGAATTCTAATTTTTTTTAAAGACTGAATTTCATCCCTGGCTTTTTGCTCATCCTTCTCCTTCTGGTCTGCTTTTCTTTGTAGATCATCTTTTGCCTTCTTTGCTTCATTTTTCAGCTTGTCAATTTGGGCTTTTAAGATATTATTTTCTTGTTTTAGATAATGTATTTCATTTTCCTAATTGCCTTCAGCCTCTGTTGATTGTTTTCTGAGTTCTTGAGTTATTTGAATTTTGAGTTCTTGAGTTAATTGAATTTTGAGTTCTTGTATTAATTGAATTTTAAGTTCTTCCAAAGCCTGTATCCATTTCACTGAATTTTATATGTTTTTTTCTTGGTGTTCCTTTATCTTCTTCTGATCCATTTGCTCTTTGTTCAATTTCTGGATAAAAGCTGTTGATTGTGGTTTCTTTTTTCTTTTTTTGTTGTTTACTCAAGTTTTTTCCTTCTTTCTCCCCTGTAATTGGCTGTAATCTTGATCTTCTGATCATATTTTTGAGTTTAGGCTATTCAGCCCTGGGAGGGCTTCTTCTCTGTTTTGTTGATTAATTAGGTTAGTGGGGCCTGAGGCCAGATTTTCCCTAGCTGTTGGTGAAAGAGAAAGAAGTAAATTAGGCTACTTTCCTTGTAGTCTGTAAGGGAGATTGTTGGAGCTTCCTAGCCCTCTGATGACTTCTTGTCAGCTGTGCTGATAGGATTAAGCCAGGTGGGTTTGATCTGCTGAGCTCCAAGTGCCCTGAGGTCAGATTTTCCCCAGCTGCTGGTAAAAGCTTGAGAGGTGAGTTTGACATCATTCACTGTAGTCTGTGGGGGAGGGGTTTTGGAGCTTCCTGGCCCTCTGAAGACCTTTTATCTGTTGTATTGATAGGATTAAGCTTGGGTGTGGTTGATCTACACTGCCCCAAGTACCCTGAGGTCAAAGCCTCAAGAAAAAGGTGTGTGGGGGGGTAGCACAAGATGGAGGGTATGTTCACCATCTCTGGGTTTTTCCCCCAGCAGCTTCCCTGCTGTCTGTGATCAAAGCCTTGATTTTGGCAAAACTATGTCAGCGAGGCACTCTCTTGGACTAGCAGCCCAGCCCACCCAGGGATTCCAGTATCCATTGGAGACTCAGCACATTAGGTGGAGGAGGGGATCTGGGATCTTCCTCCTTTCTTTCCCCTCCCACCTGAGAGTTCCAAGAATTCAGGCTTTTTTTCTCTTTTTTTCCTCTCTTTTTGAGGATCCCCCAGCTCTGTTGTGTTGTCAGATTTGGTTTTCTGTTCCCTTGGAGCCCTTTGTCCTTAATTGGTGGTGAAGGGCTTTATAGAGGTTTGGAGCCTTATTGCTTCTATGCTGCCATCTTCCCAGAATTCCTCCAACCATTTTCTGTTTCACTGTATTTGAACATATATTACCTTGAAGGAAACCTATATTGAATTGACTTGTTAAATTTTTGTATTTTCTTAAATGTATTATTGCTTTTATTACTCCATTATTTTATCTCATTTGCACTCACACTGTGGATCATGGCTAAGCTAAGAGGAAATGCATCAAAATTTTTAGGTAAGAAACTTTATTTTCTACCCCTCCTTATGTGACATGAATTGCAACATACATATACATATGAATTACAACATACATATACATATATTTTTTTCTTATTGTCACTGATTATAAGAGACATATATATATACACACACATATATATTGAAATTTCAGCACATTTTTTAAAATTGCTTATGCAAATTTTGTATTTGAAGCACATGTTATCTAAATTGGACAAGTTTTGATTATTAGATTAGTGTAGGTTTAGTATATCATTAGTTCTAACTGTAACTGCCTACCCAAAAGCCTTAGACTACTGAAACTGCCATTTGTATTTTGCTATTATGGGACTTAGTACATATGTCCGATTCAAGGAAATGGGATCTACAAAGAAACACAGATATCTATATGGTGCTAAAGGAGCATGTACCTAACCTGAATGTTGCTGAAAGAGCACACAGGTCAAAAAGAGAAACCAATCCTACTAGAATTGCTCAGATTTCTATGCCAATAAAAAGGACTTGAACCTAGTGTGAGAATCAAGGTTGCAATGCTTAACATACATTAAGACATAGGACTCCTTGAACTACACTCCTTATGAAATTTATATATCAAGTACCTAACAATTGGCTATTCTGGCTCCATATTATATCCCTGAGGGAAAAAAAAACAACGAAAGAAGAAAAGAAGATACAATGTAATATCAGACCAATATCAGACTAATAAATACAAATCTAGTCCTTTTTCTAAATTTCCTTACTATGGTGGTTGACTGTGGTCCTGGTTGCTAAGTGCACACTGTTGGACATGGATTACTTTAATTGGACATTATTCAAAGACCTAGTGTGATTTTCTATTTTTTTCTTATTTAGAATTTTTTCAAATAAAATTTAGGATTGGAAGTTTAGATTTTTTCATCCAATAGTTATTTGTTTTTTTTGTGCTAATTTTTCTAATGAATTTGATTGGCAGTGATTCATATGCCTCCTGCCTCAGCCATATATCCCTCTGTGATTTAAGTGTTTCTTTCTATCCTCCTCAGGGGGGAATGTGTTTTTATTTCATATTGAGAGTTATTTTAGGAAAAGAAGTTTACTGCCTCCTGGAATCCAAATGGAGATGCCTGTGGAGACCACATGGAGAATGCATGCTGATCCAGGAGCCTAAGAGAGCAACCAAATGTGAAAAGTTTTGAACTTTGGGGGGGGGTTAAATTCATTTGTCATGTTAAAATTCATTTGTTTTGTTAAATTCATCTGTTCTATTTAAATGAATTTGTTTTATGTATCTATATGTTTTGTTGTGAAAGAAGTATACTGCCCCCGAATATTTTTCTAAAAGAAGCACCATATGATTTCCTTATAATGTAAAAAAATTGTTACCATTCTCCCCTTATATTGACATATATACCCTTTATTTTATTGTACTTATAAATTTATTTATGTTTTTTATGATCCATTGGGGAGATTGGTCTCCCAAAGGATCACAGGGGGGAATCTGTGATTAGAAATTACCATAAGTCTTGAGAGACTACAACTCCCAGGACTCTCTCTGCTACAACTTCCCCTGACAACTCCCACTTCCTTTGTGGGAGGTGTCAGTGAAAGTATAAAAGAGAAAGTTTGGCACCTTTTCTCTCTCTCTACCCTGGAGCTCTCTCTACCCTGGAGGGTCTGCTCTGGAGTCTGGAGGCTCTCAGATCCTGAGCTCTCTCTCTTGGCGCCATTTCTCCTTTCTATCTACCTCCTAGTTTTTCCTAGACCTTTCCCTTTCTAATTAAATCCCAGCTATTCTAAACCCTAAAGTTGCTCTCTGATCTTTAATTTGAGCCCCTGAAGGGCTCTGGTCAATTTTCCCCTGCCAGGGCTGGGGATTATCTTCTTTTCCTTTCTGCTACCTTCCTCTCTCCTTTCTCCTATTTTTCCAATCCTCCTACCTTCATCCCTTCACCCCCTCACAATGTGGATGAGATTGTCTTAACCTTTTATCCTTCTTATGATACTGGGCAACTAGATGGACTAGTGTATGTACCATACATTATACCTGGCATCAAGAAGACCTGAGTCTGTCGAAATGAAATAACCTTGACAAGCCCCTATTTCTCTCCCTTTCATTTTTCTCTTCTCTATTTCACTATTTCACAACCAATTTTATTATTAACTGACAAAGAATAGCTGGAAATTAATGAGAAGATTGCATTCAAGGGCAAAGAGCAAATTCATATCTGATCTTTGACACTTACTGTTTCTGGGCAAGTCATTTTACTGCCACCTGCCTCTGTTTTTTCATCTGTAAAATGAGGATAATAATAGCAACTATCCACCAAGATGGTTGTTAAGATAATATTTGAGATTATGAGAGCTAATCTTGCAAATGAGATAATATTTGTAAAGTACTTTGCAAACCTTAAAGCACTATACAAATATTATTTATTATTGTTATTTTGACATACACACTTTCCATTATTTACAGTCATGGGAAAATCCAGGAGAAAAGTTGGGGTTTAAGAACACATACTTTTTCAAATTCAGGTTTGTTTTCAATACTCTATTTTTTATTAATTTGATTTATATTTATTATATATTATTACAATATTAATATTACATATTATAATGTAGTAATTATAATAC
>NW_025367874.1:0-7120 GCF_016433145.1 Gracilinanus agilis | reverse complement strand
TCTCTCTCTCTCTCTCTCTCTCTCTCTCTCTCTCTCTCTCTCTCTCTTCTGTCTCTCTGTCTCTCTGTCTCTCTCTCTGTCTCTCTCTGTCTCTCTCTCTCTCTTCTCTCTCTCTGTCTCTCTGTCTCTCTGTCTCTCTGTCTCTCTGTCTCTCTCTCTCTCTCTCTCTCTCTCTCTCTCAGAAGGACTCCATGGTGGTTGGGACAAGCTGTAACTGACCCTGGGAGACCTCAGAGCTAGTGGAGTTGCACCCCGATTCCCCGGGATCTTGGAGAGTGGTGATGGTTGGAAACAGAAGACATCAATCCTGCAAGACAGCACTGAATAGGGAAGCGACCTGTGATCTGGTGGACAGCTTGCAGACCTCAGTCCCTACCTGGCCACATCAGTTCTGGAGGAGTTGGTTCCTGGCATCCTGTAACATCCCCGGAAGAGTTGTGAGATCCCAAGTTCAAGCTCTCTTCTCCAGGTCCTTAGCCAAGCTGTCAAAGCCTAGCAGAAGCCGGGCTGGCTGGGGATCTTACCCTTTTTGACTCCAGTCCTGGGTTGTTAGCCATAGTTTACCTAACCCTCTTTCCAATCCCCTCATATTGTAATTAAACTGATTCCCTGTGCGTGTTTAGTAATTTTAGGTTCTCATTGTGTGTATGTGTTAATCTGTATTTATTCCAGGCTGGGTGGGGCTGAGTGACAGTAGGTCAGGCTTAACTGCCATTCCAGTCAATGGTCTTTCTCTTGTAGTTAAACCTGGTTTCCTGACTTGTAAAGTCTCGTCCATTCTCCCTTCTTGTCTCCTATCCACCCCCGTGAGCCCATATTTAATATTTAAGGCACCTTCCCTGGTTTTTCCCCATTATAACCCTTACCTTCTTTCTTTGAACCAGTACTATCAGTTCCAAGGCAGAAGAGCCATAAGGGTTAGGTAATTAGAATTAAGTGACTTGCCCAAGGACATACAACTAGGAAGTGTCCGAAGCCAGATTTGAATCCATGTCCTCCCAGATGCAGGCCTGGCTCTCATCTACTGAGCCATCTAACTGCTCCACAAGTAATATAATATTGATTAGGCATGGGAAGTCATACAAAACATATTTCCATATTAACTACATTGCAAAAGAAAATATGCATACACAAAAAAATCCAAGAAAAATAAAGTTTAAAAAGTATACTTTGGGGCAGTGAACAAAGAGCCAGGTCTAGAAACAGGACATCCTGGGTTCAAATCTGGCCTCAGATACTCCTAGCCAGGTAACTCTGGGCAAGTCACTTATCTCCCATTATCTAACCCTTCGGCCTTGGAACCAATACATAGTGTTAATTCTATGACAGAAAGTAAGTTGTTGTTGTTTTTTTTTAAAATATGCTTTAGGGGCAACTGGGTGGCTCAGTGGATTGAGAGCCAGGTCTAGAGATGGGAGGTCCTGGGTTCAAATATGGCCTCAGACACTTCCTAGCTGTGTGACCCTGAGCAAGTCACTTAACCCTATTGCCTAGCCCTTATAGCTCTTCTGACTTGGAACTAATACACAGTATTGATTCTAAGATTGAAAGTTAAGGATTAAAAAAAAAAGAAAAGAAAAAAATATGCTTCAATCTGTACTCAGAGTTCATTAGGATCTTACTTTGAATTGAAAAGCTAATGGTCTCTTAGCACACCTCTATAATTTCCTCCTTCAAAAAGGGTAGGAAATGGGCAGGGGGATTGTTGGTCTAAATCTGATTCTCATCAGGAAGGAGGAACTGGTTTCTGGAGGGGAAACAACAAGAACCTTGGGAGAAAGTGAACATATCGTTTTAGAATTTGTAGTGGCGGAGAGGAAAGCAAATCAGGATCTGACATACACTCTAGGTTTGGGAAAGGCAGATGTGAAAGGGATCCTAGATCTAGAGCAGGAAGGGAACTTTAAGGCTCTAGCACCCCCATTTTACAGCTGAGGAAACTGAGGCACTTAAATGACTTTAATCCTAGCACTTAAGGATTGGGAAGCCCTAAAAACAATAGAATTCAGAAGACAGAAGACGCAGAGAAACAGAATTAGGGTTAGAGTGTCACAGTGATCATTTTCCATTGGGAGGGTTTAGTGGTGGTTATGCCGGACTATGACCTCTTGGCAAAGAGAATGGAGTGGTTTGCCACTTCCTTCTCCAGCTCATTTTAGAGATGAAGAAGTCAAGGCAAACAGGGTTAAGTGACTTGCCCAGGGTCACCCAGCTAGGAAGTATCTGAGGCTGGATTTAAATTCAAGAAGATGAGGCTTCCTGCCTCCCAGCTTTGGCACACTATCCACTGGGTCACCCAGCTACTCGAGGGTTTAGCTAGCTGGATGTAATATCTCCTTTACCTGAGCTATCCATCCAATCTTCCTCCGTTGCTATCATGATGGCAAACATCTTTGGGGAACATCCACCTCCCTGTTTTATTCCTGTCCTGATGTTCCTGAGCAGAGACCCATGAAACCAAGCCCCAATATGGCCTCACTAATCTTGGAGACTCCACTAACTGAAACACAATGGGGACTCTCAGTTTAGCAGAAGGCACTCTATCTGGGTCCCCCCGAAGGAAGAAGAGAGGCCAGACGCCGCTCCTTTAGAGGATTTGCTCCTCCTAGCTGACTCCTTTATTTTTTTCCTGGAACACCCCAAAATTCCAAGCAGGGGGCCCCCTTCAGTCCTTCTGCCAGGACTCCCAGGGCTTCCCCTTCACCCGCCTCAGAAGCAGGAATGAGAATTTTCAAATTCCCACGTTTAAGGGAAAAAGAGGTGAACGAAGCAAAATGTATAGAGCCCAGGATTATTGTGACTATGGCTGAGAGCCCAACGTGGTTCCTTTCCCCTGGGAAGTGGGAAGCAGGAAACGATTCACTGAATGAATTAATAATCCTGGATGATCCATTTCCTTTCTCTGGATCTCAATTTTTCTATCAAAAAAAATTTTTTTAAACCTTTACCTTCCTGTCTTAGAATCAATACTATATATCAGTTCCAAGGCAGAAGAGGGGTAAGGGCTAGGCCATGGAGGTTTAAGGGACTTGTCCAGGGTCACACTGCTAGGATGTGTCTGAGGCCAACAATTTTCCTATCAATAATAAACCACGGGGGGGCAGCTGGGTAGCTCAGTGGATTGAGAGTCAGTCCTAGAGACGGAGGTCCTAGGTTCAAATCTAGCTTCAGACACTTCCCAGCTGTGTGACCCTGGGCAAGTCACTTGACCCCCATTGCCCACCCTTATCACTCTTCCACCTGTGAGCCAATACAAAGAAGTTATGGGTTTAAAAAAATTAAAAAAGAAGAATAAACCACGGAGAAGTCATTAGGCTGAGCTGGGAGAATCGTAGAATAAGAACCAGGTGCTGTCCGTGGAGCACGCGGTCCTCTGCTGCTATGCCAACCATTGAACACCAGAGGGCGCTTTCGGGTAAGCATCAAAGCGACGCTAATTCTCACTCCGAGTTTCCTGCCTCGGTCCCCTTAGCTCCACCCCAGAGTGGGTGGTAACACTTGTTTCTAAGGGTTTGGTGTGAATTTATTTAATCAGCTCTTGGCTCGCGTGGCAGGCACCCATCCTATTAGCCCCTTCGATTTGCTCTCCGTTAATTGACTCACGCATAGGTAATAGGCTTACAGGTAACATACAAGCATGTCAATTACTCGTCCATTAAAGCCCCGGATTAGGCGTTGATCAGCATTTAGGGGGCGACCAAAACAAATCTCATCTCGGTGAAACTCTCCAGTTCCAACCCTGGAATCTTCCACTGGGGAGTTGAGTAAATGACTTATTGGAAGAATAACTGCCAGGCACATACTCGGGGCAGGGACAAATCTAAGCAAGAGGTCAGGCGACTGGTCATCTCGCTGGAACCTTCCCTTTCTCCCCTTTCTGGTTTTTATTGTTTTGTTTTGAGAGAGAGACCAGCAGCTCACCATTCCATTCTGTTCCATGACGCCAGGAGCAGAGGAGAAGGGAGAGGGAGCAGTTGGGGAGCCAAGGAGCCACTTGCTGGAGGCCTATTTGGGTCAGAACCACTGCAGTCTGAGCTTTGGGTGATGAATTAAGAGTTGGATTAGATCTTGCAGGGTGCTGTGGGGGGGGGGGGGGGGGGGACTGACCTGTGAGCAGAGGCAGGGACAGAGCAAGAGAAGACTGGTAGGGGCAGCTAGGTGGATGGAGATGGGAGGTCCTGGGTTCAAATCTGAACTCAGACACTTCTTAGCTGTGTGATCATGGGCAAGTCATTTAACCTTGCATTGCCTAGACCTTATTGCTTTTTTGCCTTGGAACCAATACACAGTATTGATTCTAAGACAAAAGGTAAGAGTTTTAAAAGAGAGGCAGGCAGGCAGAGAGAGAGGCAGACAGATAGAGGCAGAGAGACAAAGACAGACAGATAGATAAAGATAGAAGCAGAAAGAGACAGAGCCAAGACCAATAGACAGACAGAGGCAGACTGAGAGACAGAGACAGACAAACAGACAGGCAGACAGAGACAGAGATAGAAACAGAGAAACAGAATCAGCCAGCCAGAGACAGAGAGACAAAGACAGAGACAGAGACAGATAGATAGAGATAGAAGCAGAAAGAGACAGAGCCAAGAAGACCAACAGACAGACAGAGACAGAGACTGAGAGATAGAGACAGATAGACAAACAGAGACAGAGAAAGATAGAAACAGAGACAGAGACAGACAGACAGAGAGACAGAGAAGACTGGCCGCTGGAAAGAGCTATAAGCTTCTTGAAGGCAGGAGTTGTCTTTCTTATTCGTGTCCCCAGAACTTACTACAGTTCTTGGCACTGACGAGGTGCTTAATATACGTTTATTGAAGTGATTGAAACTTCAGTAGCTATGAGCTTGATTATCAACTCCTAGCGGGGCGTCCTTCCTATTTCTCCATCATCTGAAGAGCCAATTTGTGTGGTTCCAAGTATCCAAACCATTTCTTGATCTTTCTCAGGACCTGCAAGTGAGGGAGGGGGACACAAATCAGCAAAATGTTCCAAAAGAGAGGAGTGCTTGACCAGGTTCTCTGAAATTTTACTTTATGATTATCATCAGAGTGGGAGGGTATTGAGGACCCAATCCTCACAGCAAGTCTAATATCCATTCAAAAGCTTGATGAGTCTCCTTCTAGAAATGTGTAACGAAAGGGTCTTATCTGTCCCTCCTTCAGAGTGTGTCGAAGTGTTCGTTAACTGTTTCCTGTCGGCTTTCCTGTGTGATTACAAGAAGCCTTTTATGGACTGCTGAGCCAGAACTGAGTCTGCAGACAAGTTTCAAATAAAAAGAAAACCCAAAACTCTCTTGCCTGGATATGAACTAGACAAGAACTATTGTGGCCTGAGAGATGCAAGAACAAGCCCTTCTCTCTCTCTCCATTTGGCCGCCGTGTGGTCATGAATGCACGGTGCCTCCATTTCTTCTATTTCTGTTATGCCTGTCCCATCTCGGGAAAATGAGTATTGGATAGGAAATGGACCAGGTTATGTCCTTGTGAGCTTCAGAAGTTTGGAAGAGTTAAAAAGTGCCCTCAGTAAACAAAGCCAGAAGCAATAATGGTAGCCTCCGGTGAGAAGGCATTCCTGAGTAACAGCTAAGACACCCGTGAATGTCCACTGGCTGGGCTATACCCAGAAGTCAACTTGGTGGATATTCCTCAAAGGGAGAAAAGGGCTCGTGAGGCCAGGAAATATTCCTCTCTCTCTCTCTCTCTGCCTCTCTCTCTCTGCCTCTCTCTCTGTCTCTCTCTCTGTCTCTCTCCGTCTCTCTCTCTCTGTCTCTCTCTCTGTCTCTGTCTCTCTCTGTCTCTCTGTCTGTCTCTCTCTGTCTGTCTCTCTGTCTCTCTGTCTCTCTGTCTCTCTCTCTGTCTGTCTGTCTGTCTCTCTGTCTGTCTGTCTGTCTGTCTCTCTCTGTCTGTCTGTCTCTCTATCTCTGTCTCTCTCTGTCTCTGTCTCTCTCTGTCTCTCTGTCTCTCTGTCTCTCTCTCTCTTCCTTTTCCTTGGGATAAACTGGCTACATAGAGAGGAAAGTTGGCTTCCATTCTGGGAGCTGGTTGTACCTTGGTTCTGGCTTTCTTGTACCTTCTCAGTAAATATCCCTTTGAAAAAAACCAGGTGATGTTAGTTAGTTCATATTGAGGAGTTGTTAGCTGGTCAAATAATATTGAAGGAACATCCCATGAGCAACAGTTCCAGAGAATGCCTTCTCCCAGGCCCACAGTTACCCCACTAGATCTCTGAGGGGAGTAGTAGTCGCATGAGATAATAACTATCTCTCCCACTGCTGCCACTGAGCAATAACAACAAAAATTAATAGAAAGATAAATAAAGTGGAAAATAAAACCCTCATCATAAACATGCATAGCCTAGTCATACAAACTCCCACATTGACCATGCTTGAAAAGGTCTCTCTCTCTGCATTTTATTTTATTTTGTAAAAGCTCTTACTTTATCTTAGAATCAATAGGCAAAAGAGAGTTAGGGGCTAGGCAATAGGGGTGAAGTGACTTGCCCAGGGTCACACAGCTAGGATGTAACTGAGGTCATATTTGAACTCAGGACCTCCCCATCTCTAGGCTTGCTTCTCAATCCACAGAGCCCCTCTCTTTGCATTTTAAGTACATTACCTCTCTGACAAGAGTCAGGTGGCATTTTTCATCTTTGACTCTCTGGATTCATAGTTAATCAATGCAGTGATCAGAATTCACACATTTTTCAAAATTGTTTTTCTCTGTAATGTCATTATCTAAATGATTCTATTGATGACATTCATTCATGAGAACCAGGCAGTTTATTTCTCTGGGGCTGCATAGTTTATTTTATTATTATTGTTGTTGTTTTTAACTCACCTTCAGTCTTAGAATCAATAATGTGCATTTGTTCTAAGGCAGGAGAGTAAAGGCTAGGCAATGGGAGTTAAGTGACTTGCCCAGAACCACACAGCTAGGAAGTAAGGGAGGCCAAATTTGAACAGAGGATCTCCTATCTCTAGGTCTGGCTCTCAATCCACTGTGTTCCAGGCCATACAATTTAATAAAAGATAAGTAGGGTATTTTTACATATGAGAGAAAAAATCTACAATATAATATATAAAAATATATAAATATAATATATTACACATATATTA
>NW_025367873.1:0-5554 GCF_016433145.1 Gracilinanus agilis | reverse complement strand
TATATATATATATATCTTGACATTTCATCCTATACAGTTTTTGTCACTGTTCCCTCTAAGTATACTTCTTCTAGCAACCCTGATGATAATAATAATTTTTAAGAGTTAAGAATATCATCTTTTCTTATAGAAATACAAATCATTTGAACCTATTGGGTACCTTAAAATTTTTTTGTTTGTTTTAATTGCCTTTTGGTGATTCTCTTGAGTTCTGTATTTGGACATCAAATTTTCTGTTTAAGTCTGGTCTTTTCTTTATGAATGCTTGGAGGTCTTCTATTTTATTAACTGACCATACTTTCTCCTGCCAGAATATAGTCAATTTTGCTGGGTAGTTGATTCTTGGTTGTAGACACAGTTCCCTTGTTTTCTGGAATATCATATTCCATGCCTTCCAGTCCTTCAATGTAGATGCAGTCAGATCCTGTGTTATACTAAATATGAGTATATTTTAATATTTTTTCTGTGGTTTGGTAGTTCTTGAATTTGGCTATAACATTCCTGGGCATTTTCAATTGGGAATTAAATGTAGGAAGTCATCTGTGGATTCTTTCAATCTCTACTTTTCTCTCTTGATCGACAATGTCAGGGCAGTTTTCTTGGCTAATTTCCTATAGGATGATGTCCAAGATTTTCCTTTGGTCATGATCTTCCAGGGGTCCAATAATTCTTAAATTGTCTCTTCTTGATCTGCTTTCAAAATCTGTGGTTTTGTCAATGAGGTGTTTCATATTTTCTTCAATTTTTTCATTCTTTTGATTTTGTTTTATAGATTCTTGCTGCCTTGTGAAGTCATTTGCTTCTAGTTGTTGGATTCTAATTTTTAGAGACTGAATTTCATCCCTGGCTTTTTGGTCATCTTTCTCCTTCTGGTCTTATTTTCTTTGGTCAACTTTCCCCTTTTTTGCCTCATTTTCAAGCTGGTCAATTTTTACTTTCAAGATACCATTTTCTTGTTTTAGTTCATGTGCCTCTGTTTCCAGATGATTTATTTTCTTTTCACAATTGTCTTCAGCCTCTCTCAATTCTTTTTTGAATTGTATTTTGAGTTCTTCCAAAGCCTGTGACCAGTTCAATGCAGTTTCTGTGTTTTTGTTTGGTGTTCCTTGGTCATCCTCTGTTCCATTTGCTCTTTTTTCATTACCTGTCTAGAAACTGTTGATTATAATTTCTTTTTTCTTTTTTCTGTTATTTACTCATATTTTCCCCCTTCTTTCCCCCCTGTAATTGGCTGTAATCTTGCAACTCTGATTATTAGCTGGATTTGTGGGTTTGGGCTATTCTGTCCTGAAGGGGCTTCTTCTCAGCTCTGCTGACTGACTAGATTAGGTTGATGGTATTAATGAGCCCTGAGGTCAGATCTTCCCCAGCTGGCAGCAGAAGCTGAAGGTGTATGTGAAGGTGTGGAGGCTAGTGGGAGCTAGGCTTCCCACCCTGTTTTCAGGGTATTCTCTAGTGGTTGCAGTCTTCTGGTTGGAGCTTAGTAAGTAAAGCTCTCAGTGGAGTCAGTGTTGAAGAGGTGTTGGAGATTGAGGTTTCCTGGCCTCTGAAGGCATCTTGCCTGACCTATTGATAAGATTAAGCCAGGGCACAGTTGATCTTTGGAGCTAGATGTGCCCTGAGGCCAAAACTTTGAGAAGGAGTGGGCAAGATGGAGCAACTAAGCTGCCCACTCTGTGCTTCTCCTCCAGCTGCCTCCCTGCCATCTGTGTTCAATTCCCTGAGCCTGGCAGAGTTGTGCTAGCAAGGCACTCCCTCCAGAGTAAGCACTCTTGCCTGCCCAGAGATTCTAGGTACCACTGGAGACTCAGCACAGTAGTTGGGAGAGGGGTCCTGAGATCTTCCTTCTTCCCTTCCCTTAAACCCAAGAGTTCAAGAATTTAGGCTTTTCAGATCATAATGAAATAACAATAATAATTAGTAAGATTACATGGAGGGGCAAATCAAAAATTAATTAGAAATTAATATGATCCTCCAAAAAAAGTCAAGAAGATCTATCTTCCAGGAATAATAATACATACTGATCAAGTAAAACCAGTGCCTTCAAAAAGAATTTGTAGAGTCATTGATACATTGTTAGAGGAAATTCTTGTAAGAGAATGGTTTTTACCAATGAAATCCCAGGTTTAGACAAAAAAAATGAAAATGAAATAATGCAAGACATATTCCTAAAAACAATTAATTAACTTATTTATTGTCATCCCTATCAAACTATCAAGAAACTTTTTTTACTGGATTAGAAAAAATTATACTGAAGTTCATTTAGAAGAACAAAAAATCAAGAATATCATGGAACTAATGAAAAAAATGTGAAGGATATGGGCCTATCAGTACTGGATCTTAAGCTGTATTATAAAAAGTGGTCATTAAAACAGTATGGTACTGGCTAAGAGACAGAAGGGAGGATCAATGGAATAGACTTGGGCTAAATGTCCTCAGCAAGATAGTGTATGAAAAACTCAAAGATCCCATCTTTTAGGATAAAAATCCACTGTTTGACAAAAAATGCTGGGAAAATTGGAAAACAGTATTGGAGAGATTAGGGTTATAACAACATCTTTATACCAAGATAAATTCAGAATGGGTAAATGACTTAAATATGAAGAAGGAAGCTATAAGTAAATTAGGTGAACATAGAATAATATATCTGTCAGATCTATGGGAAAGGAAAGAATTTAAGACCAAGTAAGAGAGAATATTACAAAATATGAAATAAATAATTTTGATTACATTAAATTAAAAAGGTTTTGTACAAACAAAACCAATGTAATCAAAATTAGAAGGGAAGCAACAATTTGGGAGAAAATCTTTATAAAAAAACCTCTGACAAAGGTCTAGTTACTCAAATCTATAATGAGCTAAATCAATTGTACAAAAAATTAAGTCATTCCCCAGTTGATAAATGGACAAGGAACATGAATAGACAGCTCTCAGATAAAGAAATTAAAACTATCCATAAACACATGAAAAAGTGTTCTAAATCTCTAATAATTAGAGAAATGTAAATCAAAACAACTCTGAGGTACCACCTCATACCTAGCAGACTGGCCAATATATGACAGCAAAGTTAAGTAATAAATGTTGGAGGGGATGTGGCCAAATTGGGACACAATACACTACTGGTAGAGTTGTGAATGGATCCAACCATTCTGGAAGGCAATTTGGAACTATGCACAAAGGGCTCTTAAAGACTACCTGCCCTTTGATCCAGCCATAACACTGATGGGTTTGTACCCCAAAGAGATAATAGAGAAAAATACTTGTACAAAAATATTTATAGCTCAGCTCTTTGAGATGACAAAAAATTGGAAAATGAGGAGATGCCCTTCAACTAGTGAATGGCAACAACAAATTGTGGTATCTGATGGTAATGGAATACTATTGTGCTAAAAGGAATAATGAACTGGAGGAATACCATGTGAACTGGAAAGACCTCCACGAATTGATGCAGAGCGAAAGGAGCAGAACCAGAACACAGAGACTGATACACTGTAGCACTATCGATTATAATGGACTTCTCTACCAACAGCAAAGCAATGATCCAGGACAATTCTGAGGGCTTATGAGAAAGAATGCTATCCACATCCAGAGAAAGAACTGTGGGATTAGAAATGCAGAAGAAAAACATATGATTGATCACATGGTTCGATGGGAATATGATTGGGGATGTTGACTTTAAATGATCATTCTATTGCAAATAGTAATAATATGGAAATAGGTTTTGAGAGGGTGGGTTACGGGAAGGAAAGAACATGAATCATGCAACCATGGAAAATATTCTTAATTAATTAATTAATTTTATTTTAAAAAACAATTTGGTTTAACTTAAAAGCAGGAAACTTTATGATTGGAATAACTAAGTCTTAGATATAATGAAACAATATAGTTTTCAATAAACCTAAGAACACAAATTACTACAATTAATATCTAATATTTATAAAGCACTTAACTATGTGCCAGGCACTATTAAGCATTTTACAATTATTATCTCACTTGTACAAGGGCATCGTATTTTACAAGAAATATTATAAAACTGAAATCAGTCTGACAAATTAAATTCTGACCATATATTATACTACATGCTATATAATAAACTCTGAGTAGAAATATGACTTAAAATAAAAGGTGATATTTAAAAATTAAAGAAAATGAAAAGGATGGGCATTATACAACTATGATAGGGACAATTTTTAACCAACTAAGGAGATGAGGTCATAAAAACTATTTTAATAAAATTGTTAATTATATAAATTTTTTTTAAACTCTTGTACTTCGGTGTATTGTCTCATAGGTGGAAGATTGGTAAGGGTGGGCAATGGGGGTCAAGTGACTTGCACAGGGTCACACAGCTGGGAAGTGGCTGAGACCGGGTTTGAACCTAGGACCTCCTGTCTCTAGGCCTGACTCTCACTCCACTGAGCTACCCAGCTGCTCCAATTATATAGATTTTTTTAAAAAAACTTCTGCATATGCAAAAACAATGCAACTAGAAAGATGCAAACTATCAAATGGGGTATGAGAGGGGTGGAAGTCTTCCTAGCAAATATCTCCTGTTAAGACTCAATATTCAAACTACTCAAGGAATTGATACAGATATGTAAGAATAGGAAACACTTTCCCATGAAGAAATGGTAAAAGGATATAAATATATACTTTTCTACATGATAAGTGCAAGTTATAAATGACCACTTGAAAGAATGCTCCAAATCACTAATAAAAGAAATAGAAATTAAAATAACTCTGAAGTTCCACTTAACATCTATCAGATTATCATCAAAGATGACAAAAAATGCAAATAGTTCACAACTGAGTTTTGAGTGGATAGTCACAATAATTCCCTGTTGGTGGAGCTATGGATTAGTCTAAACATTATTTATTATTATACCTTGAAATGTAACTAAATATAAATAAAATATAAAACATTTTGGCCCAGGAACAATATTAGTAGGAATATTACTAAGAGGAGAACAAATGCAGAAGGAATGTTTTCATGTTTACCTAAATATTTATAAAAACACTTTTAGTGATAACAAATAAAAAGAAACAAGGTAGATGTTCATCAACTTGGAAATATATAACGTACACAAACTCACCCACACAAATATACACATACAGATTGTATATATACATATTTGTGTATATTTTGATATGTAAATACATACAATATACATGAAATAATTTCACAATAAGTTTAGACCAACATATAAATATGGGTATATTTATAAATATGTGCTTATGAATATAAATTCAGATATATACCATTTAAATAATGATCACAAAATATTTGAAATTTAACTAAATGTAGGTCAGAGCCATACATGTATACATTCTTAATTCAGAACTGAGTATAAGGTTTTGATTAATTCAAGATTCAATTTATTACATTTTAAAACTCAGTCAAGAGTTGGAATATTAAAAAAAATTTACATGAAATAAAAATAAAATTATGGAGAAAAAAATTTTTTAAATCTTCAGAGAGAACATCAACATTTTCTGTAAAAGAAAACAAAAGAAATCTCAAGAGCAACATATATATATATATACATATATATAT
>NW_025367872.1:0-9548 GCF_016433145.1 Gracilinanus agilis | reverse complement strand
ATGGAATGATCAGCCCCCAAAAGCCATGCACTCATTGCCACTCACAGATTAGAGAATAAATTCCTGATCTAGAAATCTTTTGGATATTGAGGGCTTTACAGACTTCTTATGGCTTAATCCCATGTGGCCAACCCTCAGGGGTTCTTAATTTGGGATCTATACACTGTTTTATATATATATATATTCTTTAACCCTTTCCTTATATTTTTCAATTGACATTTTTCAAGGCAGAAGAGTGGTGAGGGCTAGGCAATGGAGGTGAAGTGACTTGCCCAGGGTCACACAGTCAGGAAGTGTCTGAGGCCAGATTGGAACCCAGGAGGTCCTGACTCCAGGCCTGGCCCTCTTCCACCGAGCTAGCTACTTCAGTGTTTTAATTCTATACATTTAAAAACGTGATTCTACTTGTTTATGTGGGCAGATGATTCGGGGTTTGGGTCTTCAAAGCTGACCCGATTACAAACAGGAATAACAGGGAAACAGGATTTGAGTGCTAACACACGTATAAGCCAGTGCAATTGCCTGTTGACTCTGGGAGTGGGGAGGGAAGACAACAAGAAGCAGGTAACCATGGAAAAAAAATTTCAGTGAAAATGAAACCCAATACATGGAAACAGGATTCTGAGATGTCTGCAGGCCTCAGCGTTCTGCCAAAGGGAAAGTTACGAAGTCTTGCTCGAGACACTGCTTAAATGCCAGCAGAGTCCATGATTTAGAGCTGCCCATTCAAACTACTGGACAGCGGAGTGACAGGCCACAAACTCCTCCCCGCCCCCTTCCCATACTGAGCTGAAATCGTTTTCCCAATAAGTCCTCCCATCGCTTTGCAGGCCTTCAGTCCTCCCTTTAATCCATGATCTCCCTAATGCGAGTCCTCCCTCCTGTGGCGCAGATTGCAACCTATTCACATGGGTCAGCCAATAGACCTTTTTTAAGTGCCTCCTATGTGCCAGCCAGGGAGATGCAAAGAATAACAGAGGACGACCCTTGCCCTCTCCGGGGGGAAACCACACACGTGAAAAGTGGCTAAAAGCAGGGGGGTGACGTGCAGAAGAATGCAGCCAGGTCCAAAATGAGGCTGCTGCCTGGCCTCCCTCCTTAAAGGACTCCAAAGGAGCTGTCCAACGTCCACCCATCGCTTTCTCCAAAGCAGGGCCAGGGGGTACCGAAGAGCTGCGAGTTTCCCTGTGTGCTCAGTGGATACAGGATCTGTCGGAGGCATCCTTCGGGCCCTTTTGCCATTTTGTGGATCCCAGTGAAGCATTCAGGTTGGACGATCTCGTTGCAGAGGGTTCCGCCTGCCCTAACTGTACCTCATTTTCCAGTCCGTAGAGCCTTGATAATGTCTCTTTTATTTTCCTCATACTGGACTTGTGATTTCATTGCTGCGGGAAACTCCCTCTGCGGTGCAGATGGGCCCCCACTCTGAGATTTAGAGTGTCAGCTGCAAAGACGCTGAGAGGTTCAGTGCCTTGCCTGGGGTCACGTAGCCCAGCTTGGGTCAGAAGTAGGCTTTGAACCTAGCTCTTCTGGCTCTGAGGTCTGCCCTCTATCTCCTGTTCCATAATGTCTCTCCATGAGGCATTTCACCACATCTCACCCATGTCATTGTTGGTAATTGCAACAGATGACTTAACACTTGCCTGATAGTCATCTCTCTATTGTTCTTTGCATCCCTTACAGTCTGATTCTTCTGAACTCTTGCCCCCCTGCCATGATTTGTGGCTGTATAGCATTGCTAGAAGAATATTGGAGAGTCAGGCCTAGAAATGGGAGGTCCTGGGTTCAAATCCAGCCTCAGACACTTCCCAGCTGGGTGACCCTGGGCAAGTCACTTGACCCCCATGGCCCACCCTGACCACTCTTCCACCTAGGAGCCAATACACAGAAGTTAAGGGTTAAAAAAGAAGAATATTGGACTCCCCTCCCTCAGGGGGGCCATTTGAGGTCCTTAGTGAGTATAACAGGGTCCATGATAGCCCTGTCCTGATCCTTGTGAAGAATGGGGGAGCCAGAGTTTGCCTCGAGTCCTGCCACAAGCTGTAATCGCTTCTCTGGTGTCCTAACTCGTAAGGACCACTCACTCAATGCCACCCCCCTCAAGTGTCAGTGACCAATGGCAGCTGCAAGTGATCTGCCTCCAAATACCCAGGGGAGAGATTTATTTGCTTAGCCCAGGGTAAATGGTGGATGAAGAAACTGAGGTCTGGAAAGATGCAGGGGGATAATAGGACCATAAATCTGTGGGAAAGGACCTCAGAAGCCACCCAGTCTAACCTAATTTGCAGAAAGGAAACTCAGGCCCATGAAAGGGAAATAAACTTGTCCAGAGTCACACGAGGTGGGATCCGAACCCAGGGCCTCTGACTCTAGAGTCAAGGCAATAAATGTCTGTTGACATCAGGAAATACTTAAAAGAAGACACTGTCTAGCATGGTGGCACATGATCCTCACAGAAGAAAATGACCTGTAAGATCATTCCCACACGAAGCCAGCACATTCTGCCTCCCACTTGTTCCTGCCCCCCACATTGGCTGAAAAATCTTCCAGAAGAATGAGACCAGGGTTGCTGCAGAGAAAACCCCAGAGGCTTTCAATTAAGACACTCCTCTGGGGCTGGAAGTTCCGATTTCATTCCCGCCTCTCATCTCTAGGGACTAGTTAGCAAGAAAAGATACATCTCATCCCCAGCGGGATTACTGCTGGTTTCTTGCTGGATTATAAACTCCTTGGCCTCCTCTAGGCAGCCTTCATGACTTCACTCTCCCACCTTGGCCTCTGCCCCCCCCCTCCACTTCGTGGGAGACTCTTGTTGCCCAATGCTAGAGACCGAGTCTCCGGCTGGAGTCCTTGTCACTACTCATCGGGATTCAGGGCATCAGTTTCCCAAGTGGAGAGGCCTTGGCTAAAACCCACTCTATGGAATAAACAAAGACAGGCAACAAAAACAAGATGTTGTAGGAAGCCAGGGGCTCCTCAGGGGCTCCATGGAAACTCAACGAGGCTGTGCCAGGCTCCCTATGGCCAACTTTCCCCCATAGCATTTATAGCGGTTGGCACATATCACTCAAATGCATTGCACCATTTCCTCAGCCTTGGTGCCCAGAGAAACTTTGATGCATCCTGGGGGTGGTAGTGGGATAGAAATGGAAGAAAAGTGCTAAGAGATCACTGGGCTTGGAGTTAGGAGACCACGTCTTACTTCTGGTACTCATTAGAGGAAATAAATGGTGGGGGGACAGCTAGGTGGCTCAGTGGTTTGAGAGGTCCTGGGTTCCAATCTGGCCTCAGACACTCCCTAGCTGTGGAACCCTGGGAAAGTCACTTGACCCCATTGCCTAGCCCTTACTGCTCTTCTGCCTTAGAACCAACACACAGTATTAATTCTAAGATGGAGGGTAGGGATTTTTTTTAAAGAGTGGGAGGAGTCATTTAAGATCATCAGATAATAGCATCTTAGGTCTGGAGCTGGCAGGGGCCTCAGCCCCTAATTCAACCCCCTCATTTGACAAGAAGGAAACTGGGGCCCAGAGATGGGAAGTGACTTGCCCAAGATAACAGAGATAGGATGTGTAATGTTGAGCAAGTTATTTTGCCTCGCAGGGGCTCAATTTCCTCATCCATAAAATGACGCAGTTTAATTCAATGACATCTAAGAATTCTATGAGGCTAGGTGGGAGCCTAGACAAGTCCTGACCCCTTCCTGGGGTTCAGTCATTGCATGTGTAAAATGAGGGCATTGGACTAGCTAGCCTCTGGAATCCTTCTCCTAAGATTAGAGATGATGATGATGATGTTGATGATGATGATAAGAGCACTTTCTGGAGTATGGTGCTTTATATTAGCAGCTAAGTTGTGCAGTGGCCAGAGGGCCAGGACTGGAGTCAGGAAGACCTGAGTTCAAATCCAGCCTCAGATACTTACTAGCTATGTGACCTAAGTCAGTCAATGCTGTTTGCCTCAGTTTCCTAATCTGTAAAATGAACTGGAGAAAGAAATGGCAAACCACTTTAGTATCTTTGCCAAGAAAACACCAGATAGGGGGAAGCTCGGTAGCTCAGTGGATTGAGAGCCAGGCCTAGAGAGGGGAGGTCCTAGGTTCAAATCCGGCCTCAGACACTTCCCAGCTGTGTGACCCTGGGCAACTCACTTGACCCCCATTGCCTACCCCTTACCACTCTTCTGCCTTGGAGCCAATACACAGAATTGACTCCCAGATGGAAGGTGAGGGTTAGAAAGGAAGGAAGGAAGGAAGGAAGGAAGGAAGGAAGGAAGAAAGAAAGAAAGAAAGAAAGAAAGAAAGAAAGGAAGAAAGAAAGAAAGAAAGAAAGAAAGAAAGAAAGAAAGAAAGAAAGAAAGAAAGAAAGAAAGAAAGAAAGAAGAAAGAAAACACCAGATGAGGTTATGAAGAGATGAAGAGTCAGGCAAGACTGAAAAATGACTGAACAGTACAGATGAGGTAACTGAAATCAAGAGAGGAACAGAGACTTGCTCAGAGATGGAGCCAGGACTCCAGTTTAGGTTTTCTTTCTGCCTTTAGGCCTAGAGCTCTTCCCACTGTGCTATCCTGCCTCCCTCCAGGTCCTTCCAGCTCTGTGATTCTCTGCTCTAGGGTCATCTGGTCCCTGTTGGGTTTTGGCATGGAACCCTATTGAAAAGCTCTTCCCACTCCCTTCCTTTCCTTCTTCCCAACTCTCCCTCTCCTCTTCCTTCTCCCAGTCCCTCTGTAGCTCTGAGGGTTAGAAACATTGCTGAGAGATGGTGGAGGGAGAGTGACCCATAAGAATGGACTGGTCTAGTCTCAAATGGATGCCAGCATCAGTTGGGATGAAGGCTTCTCTGATTTGGGGAAGAAAGCACTGGGCAGTTCAAGGAAGGAACATGCATATCTCTCCCTCCTGTCTCAGTCTCGGGCACCAGCCAAGTCAAAGCAGGAGAGATGGCAGCTGAGTCCAACTGGCCAACCTCTTCAACACAGAGAAGCAGTCCCACCTGTGGCTGTGGGGCCAGGCAGAATCAAGGCAGGGCAGGTCCTCAGCATTGTCACCATCGTCATTTGGGGGCTGAGCCTGTGATTTCAGCAGTATAGGGAATTCCCAGGTGAGGGAATGCCCTCCTCCAGATCAGCATCTGCTCTGCACACTTAGAGGCTCAGAGAGTCGTCCCAAAAAGGGAGAGGTTAATTGACTTGTCTAGGATCATAAAACCAGGCTATGGCAGGGATAGGATCTTAGCTCTCAGGTCAGCTCTCTATCCATTGTACTACATAGCTAACATAATCATGTTAGTGAACCCATGTCACATATGCCAGAGGAGGCTGCTCCCTTCCCCCTCTCCATAGCGCCAGAGGACATTTTTCACATGTCCCACTCCTCTGCCCAGCAGTGCAATTCAAGCACTTTCTCCCTCCCCTGTCTGGGGCAATGCAGGGGTTCACAGGTGGCTTGAGTATGCATTTTGGGCACACCATCTCTAAAAGGTTTGCCATCACTGGCCTATAATAATGTAATATACACTAGATCTGTGATCTCATGGGCACAGGGAATGTCCTCTCCCAATGTAGATTGGCACCACTTCTATAACATTTCATCTGAGAGCTATCTGGGGAAGTGAGAAGGTAAGGGACTTGCCCAGGGTCACACTGGGTCAGATTTAGAACATGCTGCCTTTGATTATTTACATTTTTCTCCAGTAAAGCCATACTGATACCTTCTAATGACAGAAAGGAAGGTGGCATGACCTTTGGCACTATAGTCTGAGAGTCAGCCTAGTGAAGTTTCATGAAACTCCGACCAGGAGAGGAGTGTTTCTCCAACCTGAGCAGGGAAGGGCTTTCCTTTGCGTGGCTTGTGGGAATTGGTGCTGAAGGCTTATTAACACTGAAAGGCTTCAAGGTATCCCTGAAGTCATAGGACTTGACCTTCTTAGTCCTGAAGCATATTTGTGACTGTCATCCTTCAGGTCAGAGGCTGGCACTGAGCAGGTTGGCTGCCCGCTCATGAAAGGACCCTCATCCCTTTGCCATGAAGATGCCCGAGCGGGCAACAATGAACAAGAGAGTCCTGGGTCTGGCTGCTGTTGAAGAAAGGGTGGAGGGAGAGGGAGACCCGGCATTGCTCACAGAGTGTCCAAGAAGTAGATGTCCTTGTTGCTTCTACAGGGACCTCCTGGGACTTCAGGGGGAGTCCGTGGGATAAAAAAAAAGAGGCCTGCGGGAAGCTTATAAGATCAAAGTAGAACTAGAAACAGTTCAGAATTGTGGGAATAATGCCAGATACCAAGCTAGACCACCTTGGTCTAGATATCCTCTCTGCTAGATTCTCTCTTTTTTATTTTTAAACTCTTACCTTATGTCTTAGAATTGATACTAAGAATCAGTTCCAATGTGGAAGAACAGTAAGGGCTATGCAATGAGAGTGAAGTGACTTGCCCCTGGTCATACAACCAGGAAGCGTCTGAGACCAGATTGAACCTAGGACTTCCTGTCTCCATGCCTGGCACTCTATCCACTGAGCTACCTAGCTGACCTTACATGCTCTTTTATTATACACACACACACACACACACACACACACACACACACACACACACATATATATATATATTTTTTTTCGGTCAGTCAACAAATATTTCTCAAGCACTTTCTGCATGCCAAACACTTTCCAAAGTGCTGAGGATACAACAAAACTCAAAAACAGTCCCTGACCTCAAAGACTTCACCTTTTAATGGATGAGACCATAAACACACATAATTCAGTACAGAGAAGCTAGAAATACAGTGTGAGCAGAAGGCAATCTCAAAGGGAAGGCATCAGCAGTAGGAGAGACAAGGAAAGAGAATAGGATCTGACCTGAGTTGAGCTGAATCAAAGTCTTGATTCAACAAACATTCACTATTGTCTTTTTGAGGAGTAGCTAGGTGGCTCAGTGGATAGTGTCAGGCTTGGAGCTAGAAGGATTTGAGTTCAAATCTAGCCTCAGATACTCCCTAGCTTTGTGATCCTGGCCAAGTCACTTAACCCCCAATTGCCTACCCCTTACCATTCTTCTGCATTGGAACTGATACTATCAATTCTAAGACAGAAGAAAAGGGTTAATAAAGTCTAAACATTTTTTTTAATACAGAGAACTGGGAATATTGGGGGAGATATGTAATTTTGATAAGAGATGGCCCCTGCCTTGTGAGGTTTACACACTGGGAGAAGGATGTATCTGCTATGTTTTTATGTTCTTTAAGGAAGTAGTTTCCATTTCTGCATCTTTAAAAATAAAAGATTGGACATGTGCTTGCTGCATGATCACTCAAGCAATTAAGCCTCGGTTTCCTCATTTCTAAAATGAGAGGGTTAGGCTAAATGACTTCAAAAGTTCCTTCTAAAGTGAGTATATCCCAGGTCCAAAGCATGTAACGCCAAACATTGTTTAAGACCTCTTCCTGCTCCAGAATTCCGTATAGAAGTAATGGGCAGAAAAGTAACTGTATAGGGCAGTGCTGGCAAAGGCGTGGCACTTGTACAGAGCCGGCACTCAGGGAGCTGCTCCCCCCCCACTCTTCCCAGCACCTGAGGACATTTTTTGCATGCTCCGCCCCTCTGTTGAACAGCCCAAAGCTAGCACTTCCTCCCTTCACTCTCTGGGGTGATGCGGGAGGCTCACAAGCAGCTTGAAGTTGCAGTTTGAGCATGCAAACTTGAAAACCTTCACCAGTGCTGGTATAGGCTATTGTAGTATTATTTCTTGCATACATTATTTTACCATCTACCATAGCAACCCAGTGAGTGAGATGTCATTATTGGTCTCCATTTTACAGAGAAGAAAACTGAATCTGAGAGAAGCTAAGTGATATTCCCAGAATCATAGAAGAAGTGTCAGAGGCAGGACTTTCCCTTGATTCCAAGTCTAGTAATATGTGGAGTAGAATGGTTTTACCAGAGGATTTTCTTGGGGGAAAGTACTCAGTAGAGACTTGGTGGGGAATAATTTTTTAGAGTTCTCTGGGCAAAATGTTGGGGATCTCATAGAACCATAGAACCGGGAAGGGACTTAGAACATAGAATGTCAGACCTGGGAGAGAGCTTAGAAGAGAAATTTTCAAATCTTGGAGAGGCCTTAGAACAAAGTATGTCAGAGCTGGGAAGGGCCTTAGAATAGTGAATGTGAAATTTGGAAGAGGCCTTAGCACATAGCACACACAGGAGATCACCATGACCAGACCTTGGAGACTTCCAAATTGCAGATGTCAAAACTCAATTTCTCCCATTCATTGGATAGATTGGATGGAGTATATGGGACTGCAAAGAGAGTCAAGAGGACAGAGAAGTGTCTACTTTGAATGAATTCTGATAGTTAATGAGATCATTTATAGAGCCCAGACTTTCCCATTAGTTAGAAGAAAGGGGGAAAGAGCCTCTGATTTTTTAATTCAATTTCCCATGACTTTGTACTTTTGCAAAACTTTGAATGGGAAAATAAACCAAAAAACAAAAACAAAAAAGCCAAGAGCAAAATGGCCTTGAAGTCTGAGAAAATTCCCCACTGACACCCAGCTTTCTGGTCTAAAACTCAAAGGAAGAGCTTGAAGTCTCCTTCCTACACTATGTGTGGCTGTCTGGAAGCCAGCCTAGAGTGGCAGAATCATGGCCTGTTTGGGCAGCTGGGACCAGAGGCCCCAGTTGGGTGGGTTCAATTGACCAAGATTCTTCTCAGCTCCCAAGCACCTTCCATCCACATAAATCCTGGGAACCTCAGGTGTGTCCACTGTGTTGTCAACCACAGCAAGCAGTCAAAAACATTTGCCTCAGCTCCCTCGTATCCCACACTCTTTGAGTCCTAGAGATGGGAATATTAGTGTAGGAAGGGACCTTCAGGAGTGTCTAGATCAACTCCTTTATTTTATAGATGAGGAACCATGTTCACAGCAGGGAGAAATGACTTACCCAAGATCACAGAGCTTAGAAGTAGTAAAGATTTAAACTTCAAATCTTTTGACTCCTGGTCTAGTGCTTATCCCACTCGGCCATATGAGGAAATTAGAGCTGGAAGGAAAAGAGAAGGAAAGATCATCATTCCTAATGTTAGCATTCTATTGTGGAAAAAAATAACTTCAGAGAGGGCCACTTAGGTGAAACACTTCCCCTGAAGGAGCCTCAATTTTTCATCTATAAATTGGGGGACAATAAATCATGCCCAGCCTCCCTGGTAAAGTTGATGTGAAGCTCCAAATGAGAAAACAAATGAGAAACAAACATGACACAATTATGGATGTTTTTTGCTTTGGGTTTGAAATAAGAGAAGCCAACTTATTTTCTTCAGAGCCTGGGAAAGAAAGCCCACTGCCATCAATTTTGTGCTTTAAAAAATCATTTGATATAATTGGAGAAAAAAGAAAAAGAAAACAAATAAAATATTTGAAAAAAATTTAAATCATTTGAAAGCCAACTCATTTCCCTCTCTCCCTTTCTCCAGACCAATTTGATTCCCTTGGCTTGAAAGAGGCAGGCAGAATTTGGGTAGGTGACAGCACTTAAAATGAGATGTAGACCAAAAAC
>NW_025367871.1:0-8722 GCF_016433145.1 Gracilinanus agilis | reverse complement strand
TCTCTCTCTCTCTCTCTCTCTCTCTCTCTCTCTCTCTCTCTCAACACTCCAGGGCAACAAATGGATCAACAAAATAAAGAAGAAGGAAAATGGAAGTGACCTAAAGATTAATCCATAGGTTAATTTTGGGCAGTATCTCACAGAGAACAATTCTGACTGCAGGTTCCTTCATGCTATCAATAAATCATAGATGAAGGTTCTTAGAAATCTGTTGGTCAGATTATATCTGTGACCAGGATGAAAAGTGAATCATAGCTTCAGGTCAGAATCACCAGGGACAGAGAAGTCAAGACCTAGTCCTTTGACTCTGTAGACTAGAGAACTATTGGAAGGCTTTTCTTTATTACTTCTAGAAGAGGACAAAACTCCTAGGAGCTTAGGTACTGACAACCCTAAGAACTGGCATCTCTGCAGTGATACAAAGTTTGCAAAACTCTTTATGTACATTTTTTTTTCATTTGGACTTTCATAGTAGTGAGAGAAACAGCATTCAGAAGAATAGCATACAGGGACAGAGATCTCTATTTTGTTCAGATAAAGAAAGTGAGTTTTAGAGAGAGGAGGTATTTTATACAATATTACAAATTTCCATATTTGGAACTCATCCTCAGGTCTTCTTAAATTCATCAAAGATACCAAAATTTCATATCATGACACCAAATAATTTTGTTAGGGTTTTATAGGTTTATTTCTCATTGAATTTTAGGAAATTAAGAAATGTATCTATGTAAGGAAAAAAATTTTTGATACATTAAGAAGAAATACATGTACTACTTCTGGCCTAAGATGGCTACAGTGTAGAAGGAATTTCATGACTCTTCCCACTACTGATCACAAAAAAGCATCTCAAAAGTACAAAAACCAAAATCAGATGAGGAAATGGGCTCTATTGTAGGGTACAGCCTTGAAGGTAGACTGGGTTTGGGCATTTCCACCCTGTAAGTGGGTAAAATTATACCTATCAAAGTGTGAAGTGATCACCCCACACAAACACACCACCTACAATTCCAGAGGTAGAGTGAATGTTGGGGCAATCTCTAAATTCTTGGAAGCTGGCTGAGGGCACCATAGTTTCACCCCTGAGGACAATGCAAAGCCTTGGCACAGAGACTTGGAACCCATGAGGTATGGAATGAAGATAGCACAGAGATGGGTTGCTCACAGCAGACTCTAGGGAGTCTGGAAAAATATCCTAAGGATAAAAACTGCTCTGTAGCTCACTATACTGAGTGCTGCCTGCCCTCCTCACTCAGACTTCTGGCTGAGAAGGGAAGATAAAACTAACACAGCAATGGCCACCAACACCCAAGAACTACAATCCATAAATACTAAAAAAAAGTAAGATACAACAGAGAAAGCCTCTGACATTGCATAACTTCTATGGAGAAAAGGAGCAGAATACATAGGTCACAGCAAAGAGTGACCAATAAGCAAACACATACAAACTTTCAAAAAAAATGGAAGTTGGTCACAAGCTCTTGAGAAACTTAAATTGGAGTTCAAGAACGAAATAAGAAAGATGGAGGAAAAATGGGAAGAAAAGAGGGAGAAGGAAATGCAAATAATTCACAAAGGAAAATAGCAGTTTAAAAGACAGAATCTCTCACTTGGAAAAAGAGGTACAGAAATCACATGAAACAATAAGCAACTGGAGACCAGAATTGACATGCTGGAAGCCATGAAAAGCAGGTTAGACCAAACCAAAAATGAAAATAAAAAAATCATAGGTGAAAACCAGTCTTTAAAAACTAGAA
Organism: Gracilinanus agilis; assembly: GCF_016433145.1. Classification (NCBI taxonomy): domain Eukaryota; kingdom Metazoa; phylum Chordata; class Mammalia; order Didelphimorphia; family Didelphidae; genus Gracilinanus; species Gracilinanus agilis. The sequence goes on along the minus strand of NW_025367871.1, from coordinate 6,968 downwards.
TTGGCCAAGTAAAAGCTAATGATCTCACAAGAGAGCAAGATTTAATAAAACAAAGTCAAAAGAATGAAAAAAATAGAAGGAAACATGAAATATCTTATTAAGAAGATGACAGTCTTGGAAAACTGATCCAAAGCAGACAATTTGAGAATAATGAATCTACCTGAAAATTAGAAAAAAAATGTTTTGACCACATATTAAAAGAAATTATATAAGAAAATCACCTTGATATTCTTGAATAAGAGGGCAAAATAGATATTGAAGGAATCCATATATCACACTCTATATAAAATCCTCAAAAGAAAACCACCAGAAACATAATTGCCAAATTCAAGACTTACAAGCTAAGGAGAAAATATTACAAGAAGCCAGAAAGAGAAAATTTAGATATCAAGTTGCACCAGTCAGGATTACACAGGATTTGGTAGCATCTTCACTAAAGGACCACAAGGCTTGGAATATGCTATTCAGAAAGTCAAGAGAACTGTGTCTACAACAAAGGATAACCTAGCCATTAAAACTGAGTATATACTTCCAGGGAAAAGTATGCACATTTAACAAAAAAGGAGATTATTAAGTATTCATAAAGAAAAGACCAGAAATAAATAGAAAATTTGATGCCCAAATGCAAAATTCAAGAGAAACATGAAAATGTAAACAAGAAAGAGAGAAAAAAATTCAGGGCTTCAATAAGGTTAAATTGTTTATATTCCTCTATGGAAAAAAAAGATATTTGGAACTCTCAAAAACTGTTTTCACTATCATAGTAGTTAGAAGAATTATTCATTGGTAGAGGTTGGGGTACTAAGTGGTTTAAGATGATATGTAAAAAATGAGGGGGAATAGAAGATGGCAGCAAGAGAAATTTGAAGGAATTAGAAAAATAGGATAAATTATACCACATAAAGAGGCACATGGGAGGGGGAGAGGAAAAATACAATTATAAGAAGGAGAGGAGAATGCTAATAGGTACTATTTAAATGAAGGGAAGTTAAATAAGGTTGGGGATGAGGGGGCTAATTAAAAGCAAAACACTAGTATAGAAGGAAATAGTGAAAGAAGAAAGGACAGGACTATAAGAGTAAATCACAATGATGGGGAGCACAGAAGTGGTAATCATAACTCTGAATATGAATGGGATGAACTCACCCATAAAATGGAAGCAAATAGCAGAGGGGATTAGAAACCAAAATCCTACCATATGTTGTCTCCAAGAAACACACATGAGGCAGGTAGATACACACAGGGTAAAGATAAGAAGATGGAGCAAAATCTATTGGGCATCAACTGAGAAAAAGAAGGCAGGAATCACAATCATGATATCTGACAAAGCAAAAGGAAAATTGATCTGATTAAAAGAGATAGGGAGAAAAAGAAGGCAGGGGTGGCTATCATGATCTCTGACAGAGCCACAGTAAAAATAGATAAGGTTGAAAGAGATAGGGAAGATTACTACATCCTAATAAAAGGCAGAATAAACAATGAAGAAATATCAGTACTCAACATGTATGCACCAAATGGAATAGCTTCCAAATTTCTAAAGGAGAAGCTAATGGAGTTCAAGGAGGAAATAGATAGCAAAACCATACTAGTGGAGGACCTGAACCTTCCCCTATCAGATCTAGATAAATGAAACCAAAAAATAAATAAGAAAGAGATAAGAGAGGTGAATGAAACCCTAGAAAAATTCAAGTTAATAGATATTTGGAGAAAAATAAATAGAGATAAAAAGGAATACCCCTTCTTTTCAGCAGCACATAGAACATTCACAAAGATAGACCATGTAATAGGGCACAGAAACATGGCAAACAAATGCAAAAAAAGCATAAATAATAAATGTAACCTTCTCAGATCATAATGCAATAAAAATAGTTATTAGTAAGAATACATGGAGAGGCAAACCAAAAACTAATTGGAAATTAAATAATATGATTCTCCAAAATAATTTAGTGAAAGAACAAATCACAGAAACGATTAATAATTTCATTGAAGACAATGACGATGATGAGACATCTTACCCAAACTTATGGGATGCAGCCAAAACAGTTCTAAGGGGAAAATTGAAATCACTGAGTGCATATATTAAAAAATTAGGGAGGGCAGAGGTTAATGAATTGGGCATGCAACTTAATAAAACTAGAAAATGAACAAATTAAAAATAGTCAGATGAAAACTAAGTTAGAAATACTAAAAATCAAAGGAGAAATTAATAAAATCGAAAGTAAAAGAACTATTGAATTAATAAAAAGACCAGAAGCTTGTATTTTGAAAAACAGATAAAATAGACAAAGTACTGGTTAATCTAATTTAAAAAAGGAAAGAAGAAAACCAAATTAATAGTATCAAGGATGAAAAAGGAGACCTCACCTCTAATGAAGAGGAAGTTAAGGCAATCATTAAAAACTATTTTGCCCAATTATATAGCAATAAATATAGCAATCTAGGTGATATGGAAGAATATTTGCAAAAATATAAATTGCCTAGATTGACTGTAGATGAAATAGAATACTTAAATAATCCAATATCAGAAAAAGAAATTGAACAGGCCATTAAAGAACTCCTTAAGAAAAAATTGCCAGGGCCTGATGGATTCACAAGTGAATTCTATCAGACATTCAAAGAGCAACTAATCCCAATACTATACAAATTATTTGATATAATAAGCAAAGAAGGAGTCTTTCCAAACTGCTTTTATGACACAAATATGTTACTGATTCCAAAGCCAGGTAGATCAAAAGCAGAGAAAGAAAATTACAGACCAATCTCCTTAATGAATATAGATGCAAAAATATTAAATAGAATACTAGCAAAAAGACTCCAGCGAGTGATCAAGAGGGTTATTCATCATGATCAGGTGGGATTCATACCAGGAATGCAAGGTTGGTTCAACATTAGGAAAACCATCCACATAATTGACCATATCAACAGGCAAACCAACAAAAACCATATGATTATCTCAACAGATGCAGAAAAAGCCAAAATACAACACCCATTCCTACTGAAAACACTACAAAGTATAGGAATAGATGGTTCTTTCCTAAAAATAATAAACAGAATATATCTTAAACCATCAAAAAGTATAATATGCAATGGGGATAAATTAGAAGCCTTTCCAATAAGATCAGGTGTTAAACAAGGATGCCCATTATCACCTCTTTTATTTAACATTGTAATAGAAACACTAGCAGTAGCAATTAGAGAAGAAAAAGAAATTGAAGGTATTAAAATAGGCAAGGAGGAGACTAAGCTATCACTCTTTGCAGATGATATGATGGTCTACTTAAAAAATCCTAGAGAATCAACTAAAAAGCTAGTAGAAATAATCAACAACTTTAGCAAAGTTGTAGGATACAAAATAAATGCACATAAATAATCAGCATTTCTATATGTTTCCAACACATCACAGCAGGAAGAGGTAGAAAGAGAAACACCATTTAAAATCACCCTAGACAATATAAAATACTTAGGAATCTAACTGTGAAAACAAATACAGGAATTATATGAACATAACTACAAAACACTTTCCAAAAAAGTAAAACTAGAATTAAACAACTGGAAAAACATTGAGTGCTCATGGGTAGGATGAGCTAATATAATAAAAATGACCATTCTATTCAAATTAATTTACTTATTTAGTACCATACCTATCAAAATACCAAAAAACTTTTTTACTAAATTAGAAAAAAAAAACTATAACAAAGTTTATTTGGAAGAACAAAAGATCAAGAATATCAAGGGAAATAATGAAAAAAAAACATGAAGTAAGGTGGCTTAGCAGTACCAGATATTAAGCTATACTATAAAGCAGCAGTCATCAAAACAATATGGTACGAAGAGATAGAAGGGAGGATGAGTGGAATAGACTTGGGGTAAATGATGTCAGGAAGACAGTGTATGATAAACCCAAAGAGCCCAACTTTGGGGACAAAAATCCACTATTTGACAAAAACTGCTGGGAAAATTGGAAAACAATATGGGAGAGATTGGGTTTAGATCAACATCTCACACCCTACACCAAGATAAATTCAGAATGGGTTAAAGACTTGAATATAAAGAATGAAACTGTAAGTAAATTAGATGAACACAGAATACTATACTTGTCAGATCTCTGGGAAAGGAAAGATTTTAAAACCAAACAAGAATTAGAGAAAATTACAAAATGTAAAATAAATAATTTTGATTATATTAAATTAAAAAGGTTTTGTACAAAGAAAAACAATGCAACCAAAATCAGAAGGGAAACAACAAACTGGGAAAAATTTTTATAACAAAAAATTCTGACAGAGACTAATTACTCAAATATACAAGGAGCAAAATCAATTGTATAAAAAATCAAGCCATTCCCCAATTAATAAATGGGCAAGGGACATGAATAGGCAATTTTCAGATGAAGAAATCAAAAGTATCAATAAGCACATGAGAAAGTGTTCTAAATCTCTAATAATTAGAGAAATGCAAATCAAAACAACTCTGAGGTACTACCTCACACCTAGTAAATTGGCTAAAATGATAGCATGGGAGAGTAATGAATGTTGGAGGAGATGTCGCAAAATTGGGATGTTAATGCATTGCTGGTGGAGTTGTGAACTGATCCAACCATTCTGGCTGGCAATATGGAACTATGCTCAAAGGGCTATAAAAGAATGCCTGCCCTTTGATCCAGTCATACCATTGCTGGGATTATAGATAAACAGACTTGTACAAAAATATTAATAGCTGCACTCTTTGTGGTGGCAAAAAACTGGAAAGCAAGGGTATGCCCTTCAATTAGGGAATGACTGAACAAATTGTGGTATATGTTGGTGATGGAATACTATTGTGCTAAAAGGAATAATAAACTGGAGGAATTGCATGTGAACTGGAAAGATCTCCAGGAATTGATGCAGAGTGAAAGGAGCAGAGCCAGAAGAACTTTGTACAGAGAGACTGATATACTCTGGTAAAATTGAATGAAATGGACTTCTGTACCAGCAGAAAGCAATGGCACAGGACAGTTCTGAGGGATTTCTTATATTTCTTATATTTTCTTTTTGGTTTGATTTATCTAGATCTGATAGAGGAAGGTTTAGGTCTCTCACTAGTATTGTTTTACAATCTATTTCCTTCTTAAGCTCCAATACATATTGTGTACTGATATTTTCTCATTTTTTATACTGCCTTTTATCAGGATGTAATTAAGTTCCCTATTTCTTTTTTTTTTAATAATTTTTTTTTATTTTTTGAAAAATTTTCCATGGTAAGAGATGTGAATGAAATCCTAGAAAATTAGAGTCAATAGATATGTGGAGAAAAATAAATGGGGACAAAAAGAAATGCACATTCTTTTCAGCAGCACGTGGTACACTCACAAAGATTCACCATGTACTAGAGTATAAAAACATTTGCAAACAAATACAAATGAGCAGAAAAATAATGCAACCTTTCCAGATCATAATGTAATAAAAATAATAATTAGTAAGGGTATATGGAAAGACAAATTAAAATATTGGAAATAAATAATATGATTTTCCAAAATAATTTAGTGAAAAAACAAATCATAGAAACAATTAATAATTTCATTGAAGAGAATGGCAATGAGGAGACATCATATAAAAATCTATGGGTTGCAGCCAAAGCAGTACTCAGGGGAAAATTTATGTCCCTAAGGGCATATATCAACAAATCAGAGAAGGAAGAGATCAATGAATTAGGCATAGAAATTAAAATATTAGAAAGAGTACAAATTAAAAATCCCCAGACATAAACTAATTTTGAAATCCTAAAAGTTAAAGGAGAAATTAATGAAATTGAAAGTAAAAGAACTATTGTATTAATAAATAAGACTAGGAGATGGTACTTTAAAAAAAGATATAAAATAGATAAAGGACTAGTTAATCTAATCCAAAAAAGAAGGAAGAAAATCAAATGAACAGTATTAAAGATGAAAAGAGAGGCATCACCTTTAATGAAGAGGAAATTGAGGCAATCATTAAAAACTATTTTGGGGGCAGCTGGGTAGCTCAGTGGAGTGAGAGTCAGGCCTAGAGACAGGAGGTCCTAGGTTCAAACCCGGCCTCAGCCACTTCCCAGCTGTGTGACCCTGGGCAAGTCATTTGACCCCCATTGCCCACCCTTACCACTCTTCTACCTATGAGACAATACACCAAAGTACAAGGGTTTAAAAAAAAACTATTTTGCCCAACTATATGGCAATAAATATGACGATCCATGTGAAATGGGTGAATATTTACAATAATAAACCTGCATAGATTAACAAAAGAGGAAATTGAATACATAAACAATCCCATCTCAGAAAAAGAAATTGAACAAGCTATCAAGGAACTCCCTATGAAAAAATATAGAGAGCCATATCAATTCCCAAGTGAATTCTATCAAACATTTAAAGAACAACTAATCCCAATACTATACAAACTATTGGACAAAATAAGCAAAGAAAGACTTTTACAGAATTCCCCTTGTGACACAAATATGGTACTGATTCCAAAGCCAGGCAGACCAAAAACAGAAAAAGAAAACTACAGTCCAATCTCCTTAATGAACATAGTTGCAAAAAATCTTAAATAAAATCCTAAGGAAAAGACTACAGCAAGTTTCACTAGTATTATTCAATATGACCAGATGAGATTTAGACCAGGAAAGCAAGGATGGTTTAATATTAGGAAAACCATTCATATAATTGACCATATCAACAACCAAAGCAACAGAAATCACATGATTACCTCAATAGTTGCAGAAAAATCTTTTGACAAAATACAACACTCATTCCTATTGAAAACCACTAAGAAGTAGAGGAATAGATGGGCCTTTCCAAAAAATAATAAATTTTATATGTATATACATATAATTTATTATTTTGGAAATATTAATATACCAAATTATATTATTAATTAATTGATTCATTCATTCATTCATTGATTGATTTTATTTTCATGTTTTATTAATATAATTTATACATTATTATTAATTAATAT